>NW_017670620.1:216915-221441 GCF_001879085.1 Nicotiana attenuata
TTTGCACTACCGTAAAAGGTTTTACGAACGTGACTCCATGAGTCCAGCATGCATTTATATATGTATCTACTTTACTCTACCGACGCCGCGCTATAGTCGGCCGGGTATGGCACCTATTGTGCAACCACTGATCAGTTGGGTTTACCGAGCTCCACGTGGCCGGGTACGATTCTACCGAGCCTTATGATGGCCGGGTACGTTTTTTACCGAGTCCTCTTTGAGGCCGGGTATGATATGATGATGATGATGCCCACAGAGGCGTATGTTTTTAAAAGTTTATGTATATATATGTATTATGCATTTCATGTCAGTAGTCCCCAGAGGCACTCAGATGTTACAGGTTGTATCTCCTCTATCTCTCTTTACGTTACTGATCTTGTTTATGCTTTCTTGCCTTACATACTCGGTACTTTATTCGTACTGACGTCCCTTTTGCCTGGGGACGCTGCGTTTCATGCCCGCAGGTCCCGATAGACAGGTTGACATTCCTCCTGGTAGGCTATCAGCTCAGCGAAGGTGTTGGTGTACTCCACTTGCTCCGGAGTTGCCTATTTGGTCAGTATGCTTTGGATATGTATTGATTGGTATGGCGGGGCCCTGTCCCGACCTTTATGATTTTATGTACTCTTAGAGGCTTGTAGACAGATGTCAGGTGTATGGATACTTGTATGGCCTTGTCGGCCTATCTCTTGAGTTTACAAATGGTCATGTCGGCCTTATAGGCCCGTATATCACATGTATAAGTTTGTATATCATGTTCGGTCATCATATGTTGAGTATTCCATTATGTTTTATTCTTGTTATCTCATGACATGTTTTCTATCTCATTTACCCTTGATAGTATGATAAGAAAGATATGTTACGTTGGTACTCGGTTGAGTAAGGCACCGGGTGCCCGTCGCGGTCCTTCGGTTTGGGTCGTGACAAAAGTGGTATCAGAGCAGTTCTGTCCTAGGGAGTCTACAAGCCGTGTCTAGTAGAGTCTTGTTTATGGGTGTGTCGTGCACCACACTTATAAGCAGGAGGCTACAGGGCATTTAGGACTGTCACTCTTTCTTCTTATTCTAGATCGTGTGGTAGAGCTTAGTTGTAAGAATTCAAACTCCTAATTTCGACTTTAGTCGTAATACAACGATACCTACATCCACAAAGACAGGTCGTAAGAGATTGAATGTGGCTCTGGAAGAGCTGAGTTAGAGGAACTCGATTTTGCATCATGCTTATGATGAGTAAATGTAAGTTCTTCAGCAGATTATGTGTGTACTAAGTTGTGTGAGCTTCTTGATAAGGAGCCCCAAGGCATGAACATCTATCCACCCATATGGTAAAAAGTAATAAGAGAATCAGAAGGTAGATACAATTTTCAACAAGCAAAAGAAGCAAGGTGAAGAAGGGTACGAGGTATCCAGTTAGTGAAGATTATCAGTTTTTACAATTCAGACAAAGAAACATAAGTATTATGAGTTACTTTCAACAATTACAGAGATATATACAATTTGCCCCACCCATCTCAGTTATGCCCTATGGGAGTTGGCAAATATAGTTTAAGAGAAGAAGGGGATAGTAAGATCCAATTGGGGTTAGAGTAAACCAAGATGGTAGATGGATTATTATCATTAGCTAACATTTCCGAGGGTTATTGCAAATGTTGTAATTGTTCCCCTTGTGAGACACCCCGATGGTGCAATCTAGAATAGTACACTTAAATATGAAATACTAGAATGTCCAGAAAATTGAGATGATCGGCACAATCCTAGAAGAGATAAATATTTACCTTTGTATGGCTCCCGTCCCTAGTAAAGAGAGAATGTTAGGCGACCCGAAGAGCCAGTGGATGGAGTAAGGGGAGTTAAAAGCGAAAGAATATTTTATTGAAGTTTTCAGAATAAGGTGATAAACAGAAGTATTAGTAGGAGAATAAGAAGAGAGTAAATAAAGTATTATGAGTAAGATGTGATAAATGGGTGATAACGGTAAATCAAAATATGACACGATGATAGAGTCTATAGTCAAGTAAAGGAATAGACAAGAGGTGACAGTCCTTGAGACAATAAAAGAGTATAGGCAAAAGGCTATATCCTCATACGAGAATTGAGTTGGTGACTCGAACATGATTACCAGAAGGAAAAAAAAAATTAGACCCCCGTAGTAATAGAAATTAGTATGGTCTAGTAAACAAGATAGAACCGAACATGAATTAGGGACCGGAGGAATTGATAATAGTCGACATCGTGAGCATTTCAGAGATCGTGTTCCAACAGTAATAGAATAGACAACATACGAATAACCTTTGAAGGTCATTTAGGAAGACGCTTTCCTAAAACAAGCACTCTGAACAGAGTTAATATTAAGGGACTAACTGTGCCAGTTACACTAGGTGTCACCTTAGTGCATAAGAAATTAAGTTATCCCTTGTACAGAAGGTTACCATAAGACTATTAAGGTTCATTGATGATGTGAAAAGATGCCAACGATGAAGAGGTGAAACATCTATAGGTAGATCGTTGTAGTACTAAATCTTAGTACTCCCCTAAAGGGGGGAATATGGTGTGATATGGTATTAAGTCGGAATTAAGCGGTTCAGGTAACTATGGAATGGTAAAGGAAGAATGTGGTAAAAAGGAGAAAGGGATGATGTTGCATTTGTTCAGTTCCTACAGATATGTTGCGACTCCAGAACATTACACAAGCACGCCGTCGGAGAGAGGCAGTATGGGTTCCCACACCAGACGTTATTGATAGATAAGTGTGAATGAACACTTGATACATAAAGAGCCAGTACGAGTGGTAAGTTAAGATAAAGAAAATAACCCAAGAGAGATTATGCAGAATATATGTATATATGAGAATGGACCAACGAGTAATTAGTAGTTGATTCAGGAAGAGCCCGGTTATGGATAGACAAGAAGTCACAGATAAATGAATAGATCATGCAAGATAAATGTAGTGAACCGCAGCATAGTGAATTCGGTCTCGCAGATATAAGATTACAATCATTTGAAAAAAAATTCAGATCGGAGTTGAGGCAGTTAAAGGTACCGTTTTTAAGGTTTATGAAAATAAGAGAGAGTGCCACTAAGGAGACAATAAAAATTTGAGCTTAGAAGTAACCCTACGAGCACAAAGGCACAAAGTTATGTAACTAAGGATTATTATAGGCGAGTAAGAACAACAAAAATTTCCTTCGGATGTACGATATAACAAGCTCGCAACTTTACAAGAGCCAGAAGGTCTCTCTAAGTACTACAACGAAAGATTAGTTGAGAAAATAAGGAAGAAGGTTTCCACCTAAGCATAGTGAGCTAAAGAGTAAATGATCTTATAACAACAGCCTTGCTACAGTATTGTATACACTCCATAAGAAAGTGGCACCTATCGTGGCTAATGAATGGAAAAAAAAAAAATCAAAGGAGATGTTTGAGATCATATGAGGTACAGGAAATTACAGTATTCGTGGGCAATAAGACAAGCCAATTATTCATGCAACAAGTGATAGAACGACCACGAAAAGTAATTGCTTACATTTAAGGACAACTGAGAAGGCACAAAAGGAAATTTACGGTTCTAGCAAGTTAAAGGAAGGTTGCGAGTAGTATAAATAGATCGGTGTAGGTCCTAATGTGAAGCATTGTAGAGCAACAAGGTTTTAGGTAGATAGGAGTAAGGATATGAAAAGGTGAGTGAGAAGGTGACGAGAATATGTATGTCCTCGGGATTAAATCCATCAAAACAAGGGAGCTGATGATTTCCATATGTAATAAAAAGCTCGGTACAGCCTGAATGAACACAGAGGAGTCTAAGACTAGGAGCAATTAGAAGAGACGAAATGCTGCCCCGTTAGTAGAATAAGGGTGTAATTGTGATAGATAAAAGGATGACATTTAGGCCTTTGATTGAGGAATAATTTAAAGAAAAGGGATTTTATGAATTGCACGGGATTGGAATACCCCCATAAGATGAATCATGTTAGTATGCTATGAAATACGGTTATTGAGGTATAGTATCGTCCCATGGTGGATCGGGCAAATCACTTCAGATGTTCCCCGATAAGATGTGAGCCCTAGTGACAGTGTATTACGTAAGAGGTTGCAAGTTATCAGTGATAGATTATAGATCAACATTAAGGTGAATAAACAATAGATGGGTACAAGTTCCAAAATACGAGATGATATTTATTTGTTATTCTTAAGATGAATAATAATGAGGAAGCACTAAAGGACTTAGATCTATACACATAGGATAAACAGCGAGAGAGTAACCTGGAGTTAGGTAGCAAACCTCGGTAATAATAAACCGAAGTAAGTTTTATGGTATAGTATAACCTACCTAGATGTATTAAATCCATAAGGATAGATATACAAGGCTATGAAACAAGAGATAACAATAGTCTTAAGTTCGATAAAGTACCAAGCGAAAGATATCAGTACACCTATAGAAGCCTAGAGGGACAGCTTGTCATAATTCTGTATATGTTCATAAAGTGAGGCTTAGAGATTGGCTAAAAGATGGAGGAAAAAGGGAAGAAG
>NW_017670620.1:222451-303410 GCF_001879085.1 Nicotiana attenuata
ACACCATATTTCAACATCAAAACCTAGTTCTAGTGAAGAACAACACCTCTTTGAGGTTGTGTTGTCATTGAGGATTGTTGTGGGCTGTATTTGGATGAAATTTCAAGTTGTTGCTGCTGTCTAAGGTGAGTATAACAGCCTACTAATTGTGCTTAAGCTTGCTTGTATGTTGGTTAAGTTGTTAGGATGATAAACTACAAGATAATACTTGGATTAGCTTAAGTCACTTCTATGGTGTTGTATTGCCATTGAGGGTTGTTGTAAGCTGAATATAACTTGGATTTCGACTTGAAGTTACTATAGGAGGTAGTTATATTGTGTTCTTGCATGTGCTTAAGGTTATCTTGATGTTGATTAAGTTAAATGGATGGAGTAGACATGAACTAGTGAATAAAGTTACTAATTGAAGATAGTTGGAGTTGTGGATTGTTTCCTTTGTTATAAATATATGGTATAAGGATGGAATCATTGATGAATGACTTAATTATCATGTTAATGATACTGTTAAATTAATGTAAGAAGTCTATAAGGGGTGATATGGGTTATACGGATTCCAATCGGAGCTTGCCGCTCGTCGTGAAGTAGTTGTGACTTGTTGTTGTTATATGGTGTCTTGTTATTGATATTTATAGGTTGCTGGACTTCCCTGGCTGTTGTTGTTGGTATATGGTATTGGAGGAGGCCCTTTTTACAAGGGAGATGCTGCCCGAATTTACGTAGACGAGCTACTAGCTTAAGTTACAGACTTAGCCTTTGTTCAACACTGATTTTGAATCTCCTTATGCTATGATAGATCGAGTTGACTTGTTTGAAGAGTTGCTTGGAAGGTATTAAGGACTCAACATGTTTAAGGTATGTTAAGGCACTTCCTTCTTTCTTTTGGCATGATCTAAAGTGAAATGAATATGCTATTTCATAACGGATCTACTCCTAGAAACTAAGGTTGTCCATGTTGTTCTTTCCGTTCATTGAATCCTACTGAGGTTCATATTGAGGGTATGGATGTCCATAATGTTCTTACGTCACTCCGAAAGGTTTAGAACGTGATTCTATGAGTCTAGCATGCATTATATATAGTATCTATTTTACTCTACCGAGCCGCGCTATAGTCGGCCGGGTATGACACCTATTGTGCAACCACTGATCAGTTGGGTTTACCGAGCTCCACGTGGCCGGGTATGATTCTACCGAGCCTTATGATGGCCGGGTATGTTTTACCGAGTCCTCTTTAAGGCCGGGTACGATATGACGATGATGATGCCCACAGAGGCGTATGTTTTTAAATGTTTATGTATATATATGTATTATGCATTTCATGTCAGTAGCCCCCAGAGGCACTCAGATGTTATAGGTTGTATCTCTTCTATCTCTCTTTACATTACTGTTCTGGTTTATGTTTTCCTGCCTTACATACTCGGTACTTTATTCGTACTGACGTCCCTTTGCCTGGGGACGCTGCGTTTCATGCCCGCAGGTACCGATAGACAGGTTGACATTCCTCCTAGTAGGCTATCAGCTCAGCGAAGGTGTTGGTGTACTCCACTTGCTCCGGAGTTGCCTATTTGGTCAGTATGCTTTGGATATGTATTGATTGGTATGGCGGGGCCCTGTCCCGACCTTTATGATTTTATGTACTCTTAGAGGCTTGTAGACAGATGTCAGGTGTATGGATACTTGTATGGCCTTGTCGGCCTATGTTTTGAGTTTACAAATGGTCATGTCGGCCTTATAGGCTCGTATGTCACATGTATAAGTTTGTATATCATGTTGGGTCATCATATGTTGAGTATTCCCTTATGTTTTATTCTTGTTATCTCATGAAGGGTTTTCTAGCTCATTTACCCATGATAGTATGATAAGAAAGATATGTTACATTGGTACTCGGTTGAGTAAGGCACCGGGTGCCCGTCGCGGCCCTTCGGTTTGGGTCGTGACAAAAGTTGTATCAGAGGAGTTCTGTCCTAGGGAGTCTACAAGCCGTGTCTAGTAGAGTCGTGTTTATGGGTGTGTTGTGCACCACACTTATAAGCAGGAGGCTACAGGGCATTTAGGCCTGTCACCTTTTCTTCTTACTCTAGATCGTGTAGTAGAGCTCAGTTGTAAGAATTCAAACTCCTAAATTCGACTTTAGTCGTAATACAACGGTACCTACATCCACAAAGACAGTTGGTAAGAGATTGCATGTGGCTGTGGAAGAGTTGAGTCAGAGGAACTCGATTTCAAATCATGCTTATGATGAGTAAATGTGAGGTCTTCAGCAGATCATGTGTGTACTAAGATGTGTAAGCTTCTTAATAAGAAGCCTTAAGGCAAGGATATCTATTCACGAATATGGTGAAAAACCTATGAGGGATTCAGAAGCTAGATACAAGTTTCAACAAGTAAAAGAAGTAAGGTGGAGAGGGGTACAAGGCACCCAGTTAATGAAGATTATCAATATTTTCAAATCAGGCGGAGAAATATAAGCAGTTTAGTACCTTCATCAATGATAGAGGTACGTACAATTGGCCAGACCCATCGCAGTTATGTTCTATGGGAGCTAACAAATATTATTTAAGAGAAGTATGGGATATCAGGATCCAGTTGGAGTTAGAGTAACCCAAAAAAATTGTGGATGGGTTGTTATCATTAACTAATGTTTCCGAAAGATGGTGCAAATATGGTAATAGATCTCCTTGTAAGACACCCAGAAGGTGAACTCTAGAGTAGTACAATCAGATATGAATACAGGAATATTCAGAAATTTCAGAAGATTGGCACTGTAATCCTAGAAGGGACAAATATTTACCTTAGTATGACTCTAGCCCCGAGTAAAAAAAAATGTTAGGCATTCCAAAGAGCCAGTGAGATGAAGCTAGGGGAGCTAAAAGGGAAAGAACTTTTTGTTGAAGTTTTCAGAATAAAGTGATAGACAAAAAATATTATCCAGAGAATAAGAAGAAAGTAAATGAAGCATCATGAGTAAGATGTGATATATGGGTGATAACAGTAAATCAAAATATGACACGATGACAGAGTCTATAGTCAAGTGAAGGAAAAAGACAAGAGGTGACAGGCCTTGAGTCAATAAAAGAGTATAGGCAAAAGGCTATATCCTCATACGAGAATTGAGTTGGTGACTCGAACATGATTACCAGAAGGAAAAAAAATTAGACCCCCGTAGTAATAGAAATTAGTACGGTCTAGTAAACAAGGTAGAACCGAACATGAATTAGGGACCGGAGGATTTGATTATAGTCGACATCGTGAGAATTTCAGAGATCGTGTTCCAACAGTAATAGAATAGACAACAAACGAATAACCTTTGAAGGTCATTTAGGAGGACGCTTTCCTAAAGCAAGCACTCTGAACAGAGTTAATATTAAGGGACTAACTGTGCCAGTTACACTAGGTGTCACCTTAGTGCGTAAGAAATTAAGTTATCCCTTGTACAGAAGGTTACCATAAGACTATTAAGGTTCATTGATGATGTGAAAAGATGCCAACAATGAAGAGGTGAAACATCTATAGGTAGATCATCGTAGTACTAAATCTTAGTACTCCCCTAAAGGGGGGAATATGGTGTGATATGGTATTAAGTCGGAATTAAGCGGTTCAGGTAACTATGGAATGGTAAAGGAAGAATGTGGTAAAAAGGAGAAAGGGATGATGTTGCATTTGTTCAGTTCCTACAGATATGTTGCGACTCCGGAACATTACACAAGCACGCCGTTGGAGAGAGGCAGTATGGGTTCCCACACCAGACGTTATTGATAAATAAGTGTGAATGAACACTTGATACATAAGGAGCCAGTACGAGTGGTAAGTTAAGATAAAGAAAATAACCCAAGAGAGATTATGCAGAATATATATATATATGAGAATGGACCAACGAGTAATTAGTAGTTGATTCAGGAAGAGCCCGGTTATGGCTAGACAAGAAGTCACAGATAAATGAATAGATCATGCAAGATAAATGTAGTGAACCGCAGCATAGGGAATTCAGTCTCGTAGATACGAGATTGCAATCATCTGAAAATTTTCAGATAGGAGTTGAGACCGTTAAAGGTACCATTTAAGTTTTATGAAAATAAGAGAGAGTGCCAATAAGGAGACAATTAAAATTTGAGACTAAAAGTAACCCTACGAGCACAAGGGCATGAAGTTATGTAACTAAGGATTATTATAGGCAAGTAAGAACAACGAAAATTTCCTTCAGGTGTACGATATAACAAGCTCGCAACTTTACAAGAGCCAGAAGGTCTCCCTAAGTACTACAACGAAAGATTAGTTGAGGAAATAAGGAAGAAGGTTTCCACCTAAGCATAGTGAGCTAAAGAGTAAATGATCTTATAACAGCAACCTTGCTACAATATTGTATACACTCCATAAGAAAGTGGCACCTATCGTGGCTAATGAATAAAAAAAAAAAACTAATATAATAAAAAAAACTAACATACAAGTAGAGGTTTAGAGATCATACGGGGTATAGGAATTAATANTAACAACAGCCTTGCTACAATATTGTATACATTCCATAAGAAAGTGGCACCTATCGTGGCTAATGAATGGAAAAAAAAATCAAAGGAGATGTTTGAGATCATATGAGGTACAGGAAATTACAGTATTCGTGGGCAATAAGACAAGCCAATTATTCATGCAACAAGTGATAGAACGACTACGAAAAGTAATTGCTTACATTTAAGGACAACTGAGAAGGCACAAAAGGAAATTTACGGTTCTAGCAAGTTAAAGGAAGGTTGCGAGTAGTATAAATAGATCGGTGTAGGTCCTAAGGTGAAGCATTGTAGAGCAACAAGGTTTTAGGTAGATAGGAGTAAGGATATGAAAAGGTGAGTGAGAAGGTGACGAGAATATGTATGTCCTCGGGATTTAATCCATCAAAACAAGGGAGCTGATGATTTCCATATGTAATAAAAAGCTCGGTACAGCCTGAATGAACACAGAGGAGTCTAAGACTAGGAGCAATTAGAAGAGACGAAATGCTGCCCCGTTAGTAGAATAAGGGTGTAAATGTGATAGATAAAAGGATGACATTTAGGCCTTTGATTGAGGAATAATTTAAAGAAAAGGGATTTTATGAATTGCACGGGATTGGAATACCCCCATAAGATGAATCATGTTAGGATGCTACGAAATACGGTTATTGAGGTATAGTATCGTCCCAAGGTGGATCGGGCAAATCACTTCAGATGTTCCCCGATAAGATGTGAGCCCTAGTGACAGTGTATTACGTAAGAGGTTGCAAGTTATCAATGATAGATTATAGATCAACATTAAGGTGAATAAATAGATGGGTACAAGTTCCAAAGTACGAGATGAGATTTATTTGTTATTCTTAAGATGAATAATAATGAGGAAGCACTAAAGGACTTAGATTTATACACATAGGATAAGCAGCGAGAGAGTAACCTGGAGTTGGGTAGCAAACCTCGGTAATAATAAACCGAAGTAAGTTTTATGGTATAGTATAACCTACCTAGATGTAGTAAATCCATAAGGATAGATATACAAGGCTATGAAACAAGAGATAACAATAGTCTTAAGTTCGATAAAGTACCAAGCGAAAGATATCAGTACACCTATAGAAGCCTAGAGGGACAGCTTGTCATAATTCTGTATATGTTCATAAAGTGAGGCTTAGAGATTGGCTAAAAGATGGAGGAAAAAGGGAAGAAGAGTCGCTAGGCGCTCATACAAGAACACAATCGTACATACTGCATGACATAAGGTAGCAAATGTTACGATGTTGGAAGAATTCCGACCACATGTCATGGCGTGACAAAGAGGCCTAAAAGGGGGGAATGCCCAAGCGTTTAGATTTATTCACAAAACAGTTGCTTAGATGGCAAGATGAGCATTAAAGTATTCGTAAGAGCCATAGTTTATGAAACTGATAAGCGCATCAGTCAACATTCTAGGACGAATGTTCCAAAGGGGGGAATGATGTTACACCCCAAGTTTTCATACGTGAGAGTACGTCGTAAGTCATTGATGTAAGCTCGAAAATGAGATTATATTTGGAAGCAAATAAAGTAAGTTAATCATGTTACCTTGGAGGTTACAAATATATAAGATCATGAATAACAAGTACCAAAAGGGTTGGAAAGCTTAGTCGCTAAACGAATTGAAGAAAATAAGTTTCGTCAAAAATCGACAAGTTTGGAATGTTATAACATATTATTTTGGGGTGAGGCTAGGGTGATTAACATGATGAGGAGGTTAATTTATGAGTTATTGTAGTCGTATGATAGTCGTGTGTTATGTTTTTAAGTCAAACGAGTTATGGAACAAAAGTTAGCAAAGGTCATCACAAGTTGCATTCACAATGTGCTGAAATTTAGGTCAAATGTAGATGCACTTTTCTCCCAATATACTTAGAATCAATGGATGATCTACATATCAAATTGAAGATCTACGAGTCTAATTTCCAACGCATTAAACCATTTGTCAATACGACATCGGAGTAGAGAGATATTCGTGTTTTCGCGAGACCGCGCAAGCAGCTCCCAATGGGACCCACTTAGGCGGTGGTTGACCTACTTCAATTTATAAACGATTTGGACGCCTATTTTTCACTTAGTTTTAACTCAACTTCGTCTCCAAACTTCTCCTAACCCTTCTAAACATATTCCACAAGGGTTTGAAGTGATTCCAAAGTGATTACACCATATTTCAACATCAAAACTTAGTTCTAGTGAAGAACAACACCTCTTTGAGGTTGTGTTGTCATTGAGGATTGTTGTGGGCTGTATTTGGAGGAAATTCCAAGTTGTTGCCGCTGTATAAGGTGAGTATAACAGCCTACTAATTGTGCTTAAGCTTGCTTGTATGTTGGTTAAGTTGTTAGGATGATAAACTACAAGATAGTACTTGGATTAGCTTAAGTCACTTCTATGGTGTTGTATTGCTATTGAGGGTTGTTGTGAGCTGAATATAACTTGGATTTCGACTTGAAGTTACTATAGGAGTTGTGTGTATTGTGTTCTTGCATGTGCTTAAGGTTATCTTGATGTTGATTAAGTTAAATGGATGGAGTAGACATGAACTAGTGAATAAAGCTACTAATTGAAGATAGTTGGAGTTGAGGATTGTTTCCTTTGTTATAAATATATGGTATAAGGATGGAATCATTGATGAATGACTTCATTATCATGTTAATGATAGTTTTAAATTAATGTAAGAAGTCTATAAGGGGTGATATGGGTTATACGGATTCCAATCGGAGCTTGCCGCTCGTCGTGAAGTAGTTGTGACTTGTTGTTGTTATATGGTGTCTTGTTATTGATATTTATAGGTTGCTGGACTTCCCTGGCTGTTGTTGTTGGTATATGGTATTGGAGGAGGCCCTTGTTACAAGGGAGATGCTGCCCGAATTTACGTAGACGAGCTACTAGCTTAAGTTACAGACTTAGCCTTTGCTCAACACTGATTTTGAATCTCCTTATGCTATGATAGATCGAGTTGACTTGTTTGAAGAGTTGCTTAGAAGGTATTAAGGACTCAACATGTTTAAGGTATGTTAAGGCTCTTCCTTCCTTCTTTTGGCATGATCTAATGTGAAATGAATACGCTATTTCATAATGATTCTACTCCTAGCAACTAAGGTTGTCCATGTTGTTCTTTTCGTACAAAGTTATTCTAACAAAGTATGTATGATCCGTAAGTCCTTGTGAAGTTCATTTTGAGGGTATGTATGTCCATAAGGTTCTTAAGTCACTCTAAATGGTTTAGAACGTGATTCCATAAGTCGAGCATGCATTATATATATGTATCTATTTTACTCTACCGAGCCGCGCTATAGTCGGCCGGGTACGGCACCTATTGTGCAACCACTGATCAGTTGGGTTTACCGAGCTCCACGTGGCCGGGTACGATTCTACCGAGCCTTATGATGGCCGGGTACGTTTTTACCGAGTCCTCTTTGAGGCCGGGTATGATATGATGATGATGATGCCCACAGAGGCGTATGTTTTTAAAAGCTTATGTATATATATGTATTATGCATTTCATGTCAGTAGCCCCCAGAGGCACTCAGATGTTACAGGTTGTATCTCCTCTATCTCTCTTTACGTTACTGATCTTGTTTATACTTTCCTGCCTTACATACTCGGTACTTTATTCGTACTGACGTCCCTTTTGCCTGGGGACGCTGCGTTTCATGCCCGCAGGTCCCGATAGACAGGTTGACATTCCTCCTAGTAGGCTATCAGCTCAGCGAAGGTGTTGGTGTACTCCACTTGCTCCGGAGTTGCCTATTTGGTCAGTATGCTTTGGATATGTATTGATTGGTATGGCGGGGCCCTGTCCCGACCTTTATGATTTTATGTACTCTTAGAGGCTTGTAGACAGATGTCAGGTGTATGGATACTTGTATGGCCTTGTCGGCCTATGTCTTGAGTTTATAAATGGTCATGTCGGCCTTATAGGCCCGTATGTCACATGTATAAGTTTGTATATCATGTTCGGTCATCATATGTTGAGTATTCCCTTATGTTTTATTCTTGTTATCTCATGGCATGTTTTCTATCTCATTTACCCTTGATAGTATGATAAGAAAGATATGTTACGTTGGTACTCGGTTGAGTAAGGCACCGGGTGCCCGTCGCGGCCCTTCGATTTGGGTCGTGACAAAAACCCACAAAGGGCGCCCCTGATCGAAAAGAGGATCCTCACAGCCATCAGCACCGATAAAGTCCTGGCAAGGTTTCTCGGTTTCAAGGAAAAGTTATGATGAATTTCTAAGAGTCAGACGGTTTACACAGATCAGGTATCCAGTCCAAAAGGCATGTCATGTTCATTTAAGTCCGCATGCACTCCAGATAAGTCCTTCTTTCTTCTCCCCGAAAGGGATACCTCTCGTTTAAAATCATTATCCTGTCCATTGTTTATTTTTCTTTGAATCACTTTCGGTCTAACTCTATTCCAAAACTGAGGCAAAGAAAGGATAGCAAGACTGATTTACAGGGCTTTCGTTTGATACAAGCTAATATGCAAAAAGGCACCCAGCCTCGTCAGGGGCATCAAGTCGACTTCGACCGGCCATGGTAGCTGATGTTTTGAAATTGAAAACTCTAGAAAGGAAATCAAAGTCAAATGCCCACAAAGGCAAAATAAAGTTAAAAAGGTTGAGTCCCACGTGACTAACCGTCTTGGTATAGGTTTGAAAAGCTAATGTACCCCAAATGCTCTGAATTTGAAGTTGGAAGAAAAAAGTCAGAAATGAAAGGCCTACGAAGGCGAAACAAAGTTGGAAAAGGTTAAGTCCCACGCGACTAGCCGTTGCGACAAAGTTTGAGGAGCAAAAAGTTCCCCAATGCTCCGACGTTAAAATAAAAAAGGAAAGAAAAGAAAAAGACAAAGGCGAAATAAAGTTGAAAGCTTAAGACCCATGTGACCAACCGTCATGGCAAAGTCTGGAAAAACCAGAGGTTCTCCGGGGCCAGAAATGAAATCGGTCTTCAAGAAGCAACCAGTTGTAGATAAAAAGGGCCGAGATCAAGTGGTCTAAATAATCAAGGCCACAAAACCAACCACCGTTTCAAACTAACAAATTGTTCTTTGTTTGAAAAACAGGAAACAGGTGTAATTCAAAGCAACTTTGCAAGAAGCAGGTGCGACCAAAAGAAACTGCGCAAGAGCTAGAAACAGCTTTGCAGCAACAATCCAAAAAGGGAAGTCCCCTCCAAAATTCCTTCCCGCATTCACACATTCCATGAAATAATTAATTAATAATAATAAATAAATAAAAATTTTAAAAAAAAAATGGTAGCCTAGGGTCCCCAATCTCTAGTTACCTTTTTTCCAACATAGGGTCTGCACTCCCTAGTTGATTTTATTTTAGACGTAGGATCTCCACTCCCTAGTCTCTTTTCCAACATAGGGTCTCCACTCCCTAGTTGAAGTTATTTTAGACATAGGGTCTCCACTCCCTAGTCGCGTTTCCAACATAGGGTCTCCACTCCCTAGTTGATTTTATTTTAGACACAGGGTCTTCACTCCCTAGTCGCTTTGCCAACATAGGGTCTCCACTCCCTAGTTGAAGTTATTTTAGACATAGGGTCTCCACTCCCTAGTCGCTTTGCCAACATAGGGTCTCCACTCCCTAGTTGAATTTATTTTAGACATAGGGTCTCCACTCCCTAGTCTGCTTTTCCAACATAGGGTCTCCACTCCCTGGTTGAATTTATTTTAAACATAGGGTCTCCACTCCCTAGTTTGCTTTTCCAATATAGGGTCTCCACTTGCTAGTTGATTTTATTTTTAGATATAGGGTCTCCACTCCCTTGTCTCTTTTCCAACATAGGGTCTCCACTTGCTAGTTGATTTTATTTTTTGATATAGGGTCTCCACTGCTTAGTCTCTTTTCCAACATAGGGTCTCCATTCCCTAGTTGAAGTCATTATAGATATATGGCTCCACTCCCTAATCTCTTTTTCCCAAGGATACACAATCCTGATTTTATTGCTTTCATTAAAAAAAATAGTTTAGATTTTGTCGCAATAACTCACGAAATTTCCCTAGTGAAAACTGGGGACAAAAAATTTCGTTCGTTTGTTTGTTTTGGTGCCTGAACAGGTTTTATACCATAAGGCACGAGGTTTGGGATGACCAAAAGAAGAATGCTCAATCCTAATAAAAGAAAAGAAGAACAAGAAAAGAAGTGAACTCAAAGTGCAGAAGCGGAGAAAAGATGTGGACTGCTCAAGACGTGATTGAAGTCACAAGCTTTGCACATCCCGCCTTGATCCGAGAAGTTGAAAAAGGAAAGAACCAGCACCTGCAGCTAACAAGCATCAAGATTTAGATCAGAGTCCACATGAAGAACCAACCAAGACTCAAGATCAAGCTTCAGTAGACTCATAGATAGGAATCTTGTAACTCGTAGTTGATAGGCTTAGCTAGTTTAGCTTTTGTTTTTCATTTTGGTGTAATAAGGAGCTCAGCAAGCAGAAACAGCAGCAACAACAGTGAAATCACAGCTTCTCGGTAGTCCAAGCTACCAAAACTTCCACAACTACACCGACTTGATTCCTTTATAGCCAAGGATATATAGGCAACCTCTGAAGCAAGGTTCGATCAAACTTTTTCAAAATGCTTCCAAATGGAGTTTCAAACGGGCAAAAATTGCTCGTAATTGCTCACTTTATCTTTGCCCGAAAACTCTTCATGTTTCCGAGCAAAGAGGGGCAGCTGTGAGCACCTAATTTTTTCCCTACATGAAAATAACTCCTACAAATAGACCAAAAATAATTTTTTAAGGGATTTTAGAAGTTTTTCTTTATTTAGATTCATTTCATGCATTTTTTAATATTTTTAAAATCATGAGAAAAACCATAAAAATTATCACATTTTAATTTCATGCCATCTTAGGTTCAATTTGCATATAGGAATTAATTTTATTAAGCAAAAATCACAAAAATGGTCATTTTTTACATATTTAGATTTTAGCCTTTAAAATTAGTATTCTTCTTTAGTTTTAAGTTAATTAGTCATTTTAATGTTAAAAAATAAATAAAGAATTTTAATTTCTACAAAAATAGATTGATTTAGGATTTTAATTAATTTAATTAGGATTTTAAATTAAAGAAAAAAGAAAACAAAAAGAAAGGAAAATAGGCAAAGAATTTGATCTAGTCTTGATATATTAGGCCAAAGTCTAACTAGCCCAAATACAATACCCAAATTTCCCTAACCCATTCCCTAATTGACCCGAACCGGCCCAACCCAATACCCCTTTTCCTAAAAAACCTAGGGACATATATATCAGATCCTAGACCTAAAAAAAATCAGAGAGCTCTCCACTACAACAAGGGAGACCAAACGGCGCTCCTCTAAAAAAAAGATCAGAAGAATCGGACTCCCTTTTCAGAAATGAAGCAGCGTCATTGCTGGCTTCTTCTTCCTCATCTTGCAAAAATAGAGAATCGGACCCCCCCCCCCC
This sequence comes from Nicotiana attenuata, assembly GCF_001879085.1. Lineage (NCBI taxonomy): Eukaryota > Viridiplantae > Streptophyta > Magnoliopsida > Solanales > Solanaceae > Nicotiana > Nicotiana attenuata. The sequence continues at coordinate 234,396 of NW_017670620.1, forward strand.
CCTTTCGATGGACCTAGTGCCGTAGACCTCCCCTTTCTAGTTCATCATCTCCCTCAAAGACACACAGCCTTCTCTTCTTCCTTCACCCACTCTTGCAAATGCCCATCTCACTCTAAAAGAGAGCTCAAAACAAGTTCTAAAATTCAAAAAATGAGACTCCAGATCTGAAAATCTGAAGCTAAAAATGGAAAGAAAAACTTGAATTTTCAATGGAGATCTGAAGAAGAATTGATTTCAAAGCTTGATTTCTTCTTTTGCTGGATTTCATCCGTCCATTTCAGCATTCATTTGGAGAACTTCCCCTTTTACTTTTTCTTTTCTGGGTTTGCACAAGCCATGGAAGCTCGAAGGCATGGCTGTTTCTATTGATTCGGCTGTTACAAAAGGCTACTTAACTCTAACATTTTATTTTGGGCATTTAGGTATGTCGGATTCCCTCTGTAATTCTTTTGAGTGTATAAATGAAGATTTGGAATTGTTAATACTATGACCATGCTTAACTTCACCTGTTTCTAGTGTTTGGACTACTGGATGTGCTTATATGTTGATTTAAGCTATGTGTCAAAGCTGGAATTTGTAATTCTGCTTTTAAATTCACCTCTCAATGTGATTCTGCTTAGAACAGTTGATGATTTTGCTTAAAATAGTAATAGAAATATAAGTTTGGATTTATGTCAATAGAGACTTGTAATTCATGTTTGGGGTTTTCCCTGCAACTGAGTTTGTGAACCTGGTTTCGACAGGGTTAGTTTTGTTTCTTAAAACTGGTCGTGTATTTACAGTAAATGTTGAAGCTTTTTGTGTTTATATAGCATATTGCTTTCTCAACTTTCTGACATGACTTCATATATAAATATGATTTGTAAATTGCGGTGCTTTGAAGTTTCATGATATTGATTAATGAGCTTAATTAAAGGACCTTAATCTGCGCTCCCGTGCTTCCTAAAAGACAATGTGTATTTGACTACTTGTGAGGCTTTTATATCTTTTGTGACAGATTCAAGAGCTCTAGTTCAGAGTTCTACATATGACTTGAGAATATCCATTGCAAAAATTAATTGTGCATATTTTACTTCTAATAGTACTAGTCAGTTAGTTTCCTACTGCATTAGTTTCTAATGAACCTTAAATCACTAAGGAAAATGTGAAAGGGATTGATTTTTGCCCTTAAATTAGTTGTTGCAGTCTTCGTGATTAGATGATGTGTTTGAACTCGGGAAAAATATTTTTTTTCCTAATAAATATAAGATGTTCTACCCAAGCATATATACAATTAACAATCTTTTGAACTAAATTGAGGCGTGCCATCCACAAATGAATCCCTAATACATGGACCTCACATTAATATTATAACTTAGGTATTAAACAATTATGAACATCGTAGCCTGTTTTAGGCACGTAATTAAATCATCACGACTACAGGTACGGTTCCTGTGGTGTAGTTGTGATACCTAATTTCAAATTGGTTTTTAAATATGAACATCCATAGTTTGTTTTAGTTGAGTAAAATCTTTTAAAATAAATTGAGTCGTGCCATCCACAAATAAATCACCTAATCTATGGCCCTCATATTAATTTTATAACTTAGTGTAGAACTACACAACTTTGAACATTCGTAGTTTGCTTTAGGCGCGATTAATAAACCATCGTGATTATGGGTACAGTTCCCGTGACATAGTTACGATGCTTAATTTCCCAAATTCGGGTGTGCATTTCATGTGACCCAATCACAACAACCTCGAATAATAATAAAATAAACATGTCGCGAATCGCAGGTGCATTTCATGTAGCGTGGTTTGCGGTGTGTCCCAAAACGGCAAGTGTGCGACAATCGTAACTTGTTCAAAAAATAATTCCATAAATCCTAAAAGCGGTTAAAATAATTAAAAGCGGTTATGAAGCTAAAAATGCACAATAGGTTTAAAACATATAGTAAAGATAATAGGCCAATAATTAATAGTTTAAGCGACCGTGCTCGAACCACGGAACCCGGGAATGCCTAACACCTTCTCCTGGGTTAACAGAATTCCTTATTTAGAATTTCTTGTTTCGTAGACTTTTTTAAATAAAGTCGATTCTCCTCGATTTGGGATTTATAAATAAACCGCTGACTTGAGACACCATAATAAATATCCCAAGTGGCGACTCTGATAAATTGAACAAAATAATTCCATTTCGAATAATGTCACTTTAATTGGAATAACTCCCATACACCCCTTCGGGTGGTAAAAAGGAGGTGTGACATTCCAGCAAATAATTTTCTTCAAAAATTTATTTCTCAGGCTAGGGGCCTCGGAATTCGATTCCCAGCATACGCCCAAGTCCCATATTTTACTCCGGACCTCACGGGACCGTCGAACACGGGTCCGGGTCCGTTTACCCAAAATATTGACCGAAGTCAACTAAAATCATATTTTTAAGCCAAAAATCATTATTTCTTAAATTTTTTTCACACAAACGCTTTCCGGTTCGCGCCCGGACTGCGCACGCAAATCGAGGAGAGATAAAAGGAGGTTTTCAAGGCCTCAGAACACGAAAAGGGATTCTAAAACAAAAGATGACCTTTTGGGTCATCACAAATAGTAGCTACGCATGCTCTCTCGTCACCTTGTGCGTGTGTAGCCCCCACAAATAGAAGCACATATTGAATTATTTCACCTATGGGGTTAATTCCCTCTTACAAGGTTAGAAAGGAGACTTACCTCGCTTTGAAGTTCTATAATCGGCTCCCAAGGCGTTCAAGCAACTCAAATCAATGCCCAACGCTCCAAAACTAGTCAATAAATGAGCAAATCCATAATAGATACTCAAATACTCATTATAATCCTTTTTACAACAATCTCCAACTCCGTTCGGAAAGTCGATAAAAATCACCCTCGGGCCCACGTGCCCGGATTTCGAAATTTTTTGAAAATAAACTTTACCCATAACCTCACGAACTCAAATATATAATTGATTTCCAACTCCATGCTCAAATTCGTGGTCAAAATTCAAAAATACCAATTTCTAGGTTTTCTTCAAAATCCCAAATTTCTACGAATTTTAATGCTTGAATCCATAATAAAACCATGTATTTAACTCACAAGAGATGGGTTTAACTTACCTTGACAAAGATGATGAAACCCCCCACTTGAAGCCCTACAAAAATCGTCCAACCAAGAGAGAATGGAAGAAAATGGTCTAAATCCCCGTTTCAAAGATACCTCACTGCCCAGCGCCATTTCCGCACCTGCAGAACAGTAGCCGCACCTGTGGCTTCACAGGTGCGAGACCCCTTCGCTTCTGCGCCTTCTTCCGCTTCTGCGCTCAACTTCTTCGCTTCTGCGCTTGCGTAGATGCGGCCAACACTCCGCACCTGAGGTCCTTCCCCTAACTGCCCAGCTCCGCTTCTGTGACTCCTAGGTCACTTCTGCGGCTCCACACCTACGGCCAAAACCTCGCAGGTGCGCTTACACCAGATATTAGCTTCCTCAATTCTTATTCAAATTCCAAATTTGATCCGTTAACTACCCGAAATCCACCCGGGGCCCCTGGGACCCCGTCCAATTATACCAACCAGGTTCCAAAACATATTGCGGACCTGATCGAGGCCTTATATTACATCAAACAACGCTGAAATCATGAATCACACCCGAATTCAAGCTTTATGAACTTTAGAACTTATACTTCGTTCGATGCCGAAACCTATCTAATCACGTCTGATTGACCTCAAATTTTGCACACAAGTCATATTTTACATTACGGACCTACTCCAACTTTCAGAATCAGAATCTGACCCTGATATCAAAAAGTCCACTTCCGGTCAAACTCTTCAAAAACCTTCAAACTTCTAACTTTTGCCAAATGACCCCAAAATGACCTATGGACCTCCAAATCCACTTCCGGATGTGGTCCCACTACCAGAATCACCTTATGGAGCTATTCTCAGACTCGAAATCCCAAACAGACATCGATAACGTTGAAATGCACTTCAACCCAAATTTATGAAATTCTTCCAAAATGCTAACCTCCACAATAGGCGCCAAAACACTCCTGGCTCATCCAAAACCCAATCCGGACATACGCCCAAGTCCGAAATCATCATACAAACCTGCTGGGACCTTCAAATCCTTATTTCGGGGTCGTTTACTCAAGAACCCAACCTTAGTCAATTCTTCCGACTTAAAGCTTTCGAAATGAGAATTTTCTTTCCAAATAAACTTTGAACTTCTGAAATTCCATTTCCGACCATGCGTACAAGTCGTAATACCTAAAGTGAAGCTGCTCATGGCCTCAAACTACCGAACGATGTACTAGAGCTCAAAATGACCGGTCAGGTAGTTACAATATGTGTGTGTGTGTTAAATATATGTATTTCACTTACAGTTTTTTCTCGCTGAAGTCATCGCGTACTTTTTTAGAATGCAACCAAACCTGTAAGCCGCCAATGAAATGAGTGGTTTGTACTTCAAGCAATATATAAAAGAGTATTTTTCAATCCAAGATGTTATTTTTTTAATTTCTATGAAAACAGTCACATTTCACATATATCATTCAATAATGAAAGTCTAAATTTAGAATATCTTTCTTCCTTTAGAATTAATTTTTTCCCAATGATTATTGAACGTTGGAGTATTTTTTAGCGTGTTTCATTGAATATGGTTAAGGTGCCGGAGAAGACAAGCAAGTTGTTCTGTTATGCCCAATTTGTTTACAGCGACTGCATTTGGTAGACTTCAATGGTACTGATTCAGTCGCAGGGATATACCTCTTCTATTGTATTCTTCCTTGTAGAATCTCTTCATAGGGAGGTTTTGTGATTTCAGATTCTACATTTTGTGGTATATCCCATGAATTTTGATCTCCCACAGTATTGACATGTCCTTCATATGTTTTGAACCATGTTTCCCTTGAATACCATTTTGAGAAGTAATCAGATTTTTGCAAATATCTCTTATTGATAACAACAATTGCGTGTGGACAGGGCAATTATCAAGTTGGAATTCCAGGCAGTCACAAGTTCTCTTCTTTAAGTCCACAATAAATTCTATTCCTTCACTATATATTCTAAACAACATTGAATCGAGGTTGAACACCTAAGAAGGAATGAAAAAGTAAAAAACTATATTAGTGTATTATTGCTTCAAAAAGAAAAAGTATGAAGTTTTTTATATGTAAACACTAAATCACTGCAGCAGATATTAAAAGTTGAAGTGATTATGCATTAGTTAATTACTTTAGAAAAAACACGCTGAAGTAAATTCTGAAGTTAATAAATATACTTACAAACATTTTGCAAGCCAAGTCCATCTTCTTATTCATCTCTTCTTCTGCCCATATTGATACTTTGTGAAAAGTTTCATGAGCTTTTTTTCTCCATTCGTAAAACCACTCTCCCAACTTTTTCTTGGAAGAAATCTAACATTCTTAAAACAGACATCTCTCTCGCTTTTAGTAACACGGAATTCATTGATTCTACCATGTTTGTTGTCAGCATATCATAACATCACCGTGGGAACCACGATCGAGCCCATCTCTCTGGCGGCTCTTCTATTATGTAATTTTATGTTTTCTTGTCAACACTTTTGATTTGGGACATTAACTGATTAAAATCTTCACGTCTGTATGACCTTCCAGCGCTTTGAAAATGATTTATTACCGTGCTTTTTGCATGTCTTTGCTTTAAACTCTTCTCGAAGTGATAGAGGCAGATACCACGGTGAGCTTCAGGATAACTTTGTCTAATCCCATTTGCGATCGATTGGTTTCTATCTGATAAGGAAACCAGTTCACGACGGATTCAATTGCTTTTCTCAACTCCCCAAAGAACCAAATGTATGCATCATTGTTTTCTGGATCTGCTACACCAAAAGATAGAGGAAAGATTTGATTGTTTGCATCCTTTGATACAACAACAAATAGAACACCACGATATTTTGACTTTAAAAACATTGCATCTACTGAAATCATAGGTCTACAGTAACATTAACCAACTATTGATGCCACAAGAGCAAAGAACATGTAAGCAAACCTGTACAGGTGAAATATAAAAAAACAAATCATAAGGTGTGAAGTTTTTCAAATAGGAACATTTGAAACTTCAAATTGATTGTAACGACCCGACTGGTTGTTTTGATCCCTAGCACGTCGTTTAGTAGTTTGAGGCCATTATAGCTTCACTTTAGGTATAATGACTTGTACGCATGGTCGGAATTGAAATTCGGGAAGTTCGGAGTTGATTTTGGAAAGAAAATTCTCATTTCGGAAGCTTTAAGTTGGAAGAATTGACTAAGGTTGGATTTTTGAGTAAACAACCTCGGAATCGAGATTTGAAGGTTCTAACAGGTTCGTATGATGATATTGGACTTGGAAGCATGTCCGGGTCAGGTTTTGGATGTCCCGGGAGCATTTCGGCGCCTATTGTGGAAGTTAGCATTTTGGAAGAATTTCATAAATTTGGGTTGAAGTGCATTTCAATTTTATCGAGGTCCGTTTGGAATTGTGAGTTAGGGAATAGCTCCGTATGGTGATTCTAGTACTGGGAGCGCGCCCGGATAAGGATTTGGAGGTCCGTAGGTCATTTCAGGGTCATTTGGCAAAAGTTAGAAATTTGAAGGGTTTTGAGAAGTTTTACCGGAAGTGGACTTTTTGATATCGGGGTCGGATTCCGATTCCGGAAGTTGGAGTAGGTTTTTAGTATCGAATATGACTTGTGTGCAAAATTTGAGGTCAATCGGATGTGATTTGAGAGGTTTCGGCATCGAATGTAGAAGTTTGAAGTTCTAAAGTTCATTAAGCTTGAATTGGGGTGCGATTTATGAATTCAATGTTGTTTGATGTGATTTGACGCCTCGAGAAAGTTTGTGTTATGTCATGGGACTAGTTTGTGTGATTGGACGGGGTCCCGGTGGCCCCGGGTGTGTTTTGAGGTGGTTTCGGATAAATTTGATGTTCTTTGGAACTGCTGTTGCTGGTATCTGGTTTCCTTCTTCGCGAACGCGAAAGGAGTCCCGCATTCCCAAAGAGGAATTTTGAGGCTGCTGAGTTTTGGTCTTCGCGAATGCAACGTGGAGGTCGCGAACGCTAAGGGATTTCCTGAGGGACCTACGCGAACGCGAAGGGTCAATCGCGAACGCGTAGAAGGAAAAGGGGGAGCTGGGCCTGGAGCCATTTAGCCTTCGCGAACACGAAACCCCAACCACGAACGCAAAGTAGAGGAGTCTGGAGCCTTTGCGAACGCAAGGCTTTGATTGCGAACGCGAAGAAGGGCGGACTCTGGCTGGGCAGAATGTTTTGAAAGCGGGGTTTGAGCTCATTTCACCCATTTTTCACACGGCTTGGGCGATTTTTGGAGCTTTTGAAGAGGGGATTTCATCATCTATCATGAGGTAAGTGATTTTTACTAGTTGTGAGTTAAATACAAGGTTTATATATGGATTTAGACATGAAAATTTATAGAAATTTGAGATTTTGAAGAAGAACCTAGAAATTGGAATTTTTGGATTTCGACCACGAAATTGGGCGTGGAATTGAGAATTAATTATATATTTTAGTTCGTGGGGTTATGGGTAATGTTTATCTTCGAAAATTTTGGAATCCGGGCACGCGAGCCCGAGGGTGATTTTATCGACTTTTCGAATGGAGGAAATTATTGTAAATTGAATTGTTATGAGTATTAGAGTATATTTGTATTGGTTTGCACATTGTTTGACTAGTTTGGAGCGTTGGGCATCGGTTTGAGGTGTTAGAGTGGCGTTGAGCCGGTTATGGAACTTCGGAGCGAAGTAAGTCTCTTGTCTAATCCTGTGAGGGGGAAATTACCCCTAGGTATTGTAAATTGATGTGTGCTACCTGTTATGGGGGCTACGTAGGCGCGAGGTGATGCGAGCCCGTACGTAGCTACATTCATGTTATTGTCCGGGTAGGCTTAGGTTCACATCATGCTATAATTGTACTATTTGAGCAGTCACTAGCTTATTAAATTTCATCTGTTTTACGTTACTAATTAAGACTAGACTTGCTATCGTAGAGACTTAACGAGTTCATGATTAGTCACTGAATAGTTTTACTCCTCTTACAAAAAGATTCTGCAATATATATATGTTTCATTGAAAGGTTTTGTTAAGGAAATTATAACTCACACGTTTATTCGTGAGTGAGGTCAAGGACCCGTTAAAGCTTCTTATTCTAATGGGATCAGGCCATTCGCCTCGGCAGGATTATGTACTTCACATCTTATGGGATCGGGTCATTCGCCTCGGCAAGATTTATGTACCACACTCTTATGGGAGTGGGCCATTTGCCTTTGCAGGTTAATAGATGCATCTATGGTTCATGTCGTTCGACCCTTGGCAGTGCACAGTTTAATTTATGTTGCATCGGGCCGTACACCTCGGTATTTCTATAAAAATATCCTCATGGAAATCGTGCGTAATATTTGGAAAGAAGCTAGTGTATCTGTGAGTTTTCCTTATTTGAATTATGACAAGCTATCTAATGAGATCCACTATATCTATATATATGCTCCGGTTAAGGAGGGAATTGCAAATGGAGAGCTTGAGTTTATTGCAGAGAGGAGGATTGTACCACGTATTTATACTCGTTTATTTCGTTTATTTGTTCTGCCACGTATCTGCTTATCATTTCTGTACTTGATATTATTGGACCACTAGTAAGTTTCGATGTCGACCCCTCGTCACTACTCCTCCGGGGTTGGCTAGATACTTACTAAGTACACGTAGATTTACGTACTCATACTACACTTGCTGTACATTTTGGTTTACAGGCATATGTATGTTTAGTGGCCTAGTAGGCGCAACGGCATGGTTGATACGGGAACCTAGGTGAGTTGCATCTTATGTTACGATCCGCAACCAGTAGAGTCTTCTTTAGAGTATTTATATTTTTCTTTCCTGTCCAACTTTTTATTTCGGACAGATGCTGTATTTTATTTTAGTTTTCCTAGTTGATGCTCATGCACTTGTGATACAGAGTTTTAGGATGATTATGGGTTATGTGGTATCGAGATTGTTAAAAAACATTATTATTTACTTTGAAATTTCCATCTTCTGCTATTTAATGAAAGAAAACTATGATTTCAAAAATACTAAAATGAGAATTAAATTTATTATTAATTGTTGGCTTGCCTGACAACGGTGTCCGGTGCCATCACGACCTTTACTGGATTTTGGGTCGTGACAACATGGTATCGGAGCACTAGGTTCACTTAGATCTCACGAGTCATGAGCAAGTATAGTAGAGTCTTGCGAATCGGTACGGAGACGTCTGTACTTATCTTCGAGAGGCTACCGGACTGTTAGGAGCACTTCCCTTCTTGATTACTCATAGTGCAATTTGATTCCTATGAGGCTTATGCCTTTGCTGCCTCTTTCCTATTCAATCTTATATGATGTGAAGCACTTGTTATAAATTGGGAATCGAGGAATCGTAATAGTATTACAGATGTGGTGCAAGATGTTTCTCCCTGCTTACTTGATTAGGCTATCATCATCACCTTGCCGAAGGCCTTTCTGTCATTTTAGCTCAGTATCAGCATTACCTAAGGCTTTGAGATTTGGCATTGATACTTTCGATTCGTACGTTGCTATCACACAGTATTTGTGTAATGGTAGGGTGCTTGCCTATACGTCAAAGCAGTGAATGACTTGGGAGGAAGTTTACTTAGTGCATGATTCAGAGAGTCAGTATTTTATTTCTAACAGAGAAAAGACAATCGGTCTACGAATGCTCAGATTTGGGTTGATGGAGTAATGAAACTTGGTATTTTCAAGCGTGGTAGAATTTTCATCAGTAATATGGTGTCGTCGCCCTTGATTAGATGTGTTAAGTTCGCCGGTGTTATGGTCTTCTTTGATTTTTGGCCTTCGGGGCAGGGTGTTGTGAAATGGTGCCTGAGGAGAGGTTGCCTGAGATAGCGGTGTGTAGGTTTAGAAACGAATGGATTTTTCTAATATTGATGGCTCAAGAAAAAGGATCTTTTAGGAGGTTTAGAGTTGGTAGCGACTCATTTGTTCAGGTGCTACAGGTATGGATTTGATTTTGGGCAATATTCGGGCAACGAAGTATTAGGAAGGGCATGGTGGGATGTGTCTCACGGTGGTTGGATTACTAATAGTTTAAGTATGAAAAGCAGAGGTCGAAAAGTTGCTTAAAGGAGAGGGTTTAACCAAAGTAGGAGAGTGGCAGAGTAGCATATAGGTTCTGTGGTAGGATAGCCACACGCCTTGAAGAAAGTTTAGAGCAATTTGGGAATCATGATAGACACTGACTAGGTCCACGGATTTTATTTGGATGCAACATGACTTCGAGTTTGGAATGCATTGTTGGGCTTTCAATTGATATCTATGGGAAAGAAGGGATCATTGGTGGGTCCCAGGGTTGTGTAATTGTAGCTTCATGTTAAGTGCGGGAGCCCCACCGTCTACGATTGGATCTCGTGGTTGTCTGCTTGTGTAGTTTCGGGTCATCCGTATATTGGTAGGTTATTATGATAAGGATAGAAAACATCAGTGGTAATTCGAGCAAAGGATTTGAGGAACGTGTGCTATATTTGGGCTTTATTGGTTCATGTTCAGGTTTTGGGAAGACCCAGAGTCTATGCTTCGTGTGGATGTGACGTACAAGGAAAGGAATTCAGCTGGTTGCTTCTTTGAGAGGTGTCGCACCCCCTTTTTCCCTCCCTTTTTATGGGGAAGAAGGTCCGGGTTTCGACATTCATGGGGGTAGTAGTTCATTTCCTTTTGGGAATTGGGTATTTTGAAGAGTCGCCACCTAATGGATTATGGTGCGTTAGGGCACCTAGAGCGATTAACTCTTGGATTGGTTTGCACTACCAGAGATTTAGGGTAAGGGTTCGAAATAACCTTAAGGGGAAGGTGTTAGGCACCCCTCTCGGTCCACAACGGTGGGCCCCGGCCGAACTTATATTTATGAATTAGTCCATTAACAAATAAGTAGTTTAATCAAATAGTTTGCAAGTAAAGCACGTTGGACGTTGTATAACTCAAATAATAGAACAAAGGTTTTGAACAAGTTGTATACATATAAAACAAAGTTTTAAACAGAAGGGATTTGGGAAATGAGGGGTCCTAGGTTGTTTTGCCTAAAGGATCACCCCACACAATGTCCGGTAAAAACTCCTCAATGAGGGGCTACACGTGACATTACCGCGTAGTCATCATATCCCATATCTACCTTTCCCACCCCGTGGTCATAGCCTAAAGCGTGCTAGTAAACTTGACGATGCTTATGCGTGCACTACCCGTCCCTTCCTTGTGGCCCTGGAGGTATTTTAGGACCTCTAAATCTAGGCAGTTCTAGACGACCCCTAAGGTGCTTAAAAGGAGAAAATTCTAAGGCGACAGGCAAGAAGAAATAGGACCTTAGCACATAAGGTAGAAAAGAAGCAATTAGAGGCTCAAGTTCACCTCCACAGATAATGCGTGTAAACTGCACGACTCAAACACAAATAAGGACAATATTGTTAAATTGTATCCTAAGACATGATGTCTCGGCGAATATCAGAACACATGAGTTATGCACTTTTTATTTTATAAACTCGGAAGTAATGGCCCTATCCATTTGCTTACTGATTTTAAGCATGCTAAAATCATAACAACATTAAGTAGCAGAAACAGCTTCAGAGCTGCAGGATTTGAAAACGCCCTATAGGCTTGCCTACACGCTGAATAGTGGTGTCCTAAGAGCATGATGACTACGTTTGACATAGTAAAACAGTGGATAGATTTTAAAACAGACTCTTGAGTTCCTATAGGCATGCTTTCTAATAGTGAATTAGGGCAATACTCGAAAGAATTCATTTCAGGGGAAACAAACCACTAAATAGACCAGTTCCGAAGTAAACTAATCATGAACTGGATTAACTTATTTAAACTAAAATGATTTTAGATCTATAGGCAGAATTTCTGACGTTGTTCCCTATAGGCATGATATTTAATTGTTAAGAGCTGATGTTAGAAACTTGTAGGCATGGTAACAAATGAAAACATATGTAAATACCCGTTATAACAGAATTTAAACTGGATCATATCCTATAGGCATGGTATCTACTTGTGAAGTTGATTTTAAGACCTGTAAAAATGATTTCTATTATTGGACCCACTTGAGTCCTATAGGCATGATTTCTAACATGGTAAGGCAAACATAACAAATATAAAATCCTATACGCATGGTTTCTACCCATTTACCCCACAAATATGTAACTACCCACCCTTTTTCACTAGTCACCCCAATATTCGTTTACAAATTATTACAATCCAGATGAATGAATTACATAAATAGATAAAAAGAAAAGAAGAAGTTACACTATAGGGAGCCTAAAGCAGGCCCAAGTGATTTCCTAAGACCTCCAATAGCCTCAAATGCCAATTTCATAGACAATATCATTGTCTAGGTGCGTCAGAGTTTCCTAAGGATCTCAAGGATCCCGGACAGTGCTCACACCTAGACTTTGTAACCAAATTGAGTAAGTGCAATGGAAGGGCCAGCCTCAGTGTGCCAGAGTTCAGAGGGTTCTCAGAGGATCCCAAGGCAGTCACAGAAATCAAACGAAGAAACCTAGAAAATTAGGGCTTTCAACATAGACGAGTTAAAGATGGGATAAACTCATAGAATCAGTAAAAATAATACAAGAAATAGAAGTTTAAACACACAGAATCAGTTAAACAAAGTTGTAAAAGAAGTTCCGAAACCCTAATTTTTAGAAGAAGGTGAAAAACACTTGAAATCAACGACTCTTGTAAAGAGTTCTAAGGACAGTGTAAAACATTAAAGAAACAAACTCAAATCGTCCTAGATCTGTACAGATCTAAGAGATATAAGAAGAAATTAGGGTTTCAGAAGAAACCCATATAGAGATGAAAGAACCTGTCTAGAATCCCAAGGATCGTAACAAATACAACAGGATTTTTCTCGAAATCATACTGGAGTAGCCAAGAACAGACAAAGTGACGAACCCTAGATGCAAGTCGGCATGGCCCTGGGCCCTTGAAGACCTTTGAGAAGGCAGGCATGGCATGAGAGAAGCCATTGGAGGCTTAGGAGACGATGAGAGGTCACAGGAGATGACTGGAGAGGAGAGGTCGGCGGTGGAAGGGCTAGGGTTAGGTTGAGAGTGTACTGAGAGAGGAGAGGATCTTAGGGCGGCGGATGTAGGAAAATGATTACGGTTGGGGGTGGTTTAGAATTAAAAAAGGCAAGAAATAATACGAGCCGTTGATCTTTTAGATCAACGGCCAGGATCTGATGGGTTTTGGGTCGGGTAGGATGTGTTTGGGGCCTGGGTCGGGTAATTCGATTAGGAATTGGGCTGGGGTTGGGTTAAAATTGAAATACAATCTGGCTAGGTTTTAAATAGCCAATTTAACCCTATATAATTTGTAATAAATAATAATTGATTTCTAAAAATAATTTTGTGTACTAAAATGATTTAAAAAAAGATATTTAATATTTTAAAAATATAGAAGATCATTTTATGCATATAAAACGTAATTGTACATTAATAAGGCTAATATTGCAATTACATGCAAATTAGCTTTAAAAATGCAAAATGCAATTATAAAAATGCACTAAAANATTATAAAAATGCATTAACAATATTTTAATAATATTTTGGCATAAATATAGAATTTAGATGACTGAATTAACACAACAATAATTTGAGGGATAATTATTGGGGATTTTATGAGAAAAAAAAGGAAAGAAATAAATCAATTTAAAAATATAGAAAAATTATAAAAACCTTGTGCATGATTATATATGGATATATATGCTATTTTGAAAGTATTTATGCATATTAATAATATATAGGAAAAAATTGGGTATCAATAGCTGCCCCTCTTTACCCGGGAAGGATGAAAGAGTTTTCGGGGTAAAGAAATGATGGCCAATTTTGACCGGACGGAATGCTTTGAAAGACAAGGGCCGGACTCCGGTCTCCAAGCTGCCTACATATCCCTGGTTTTATAGGAATCAGGCCATGTGTAGTTCTGGATTCATCGGTGGAATATACCGATGAAATTATTGCAAGAACGGACACGAGATACGGAAGCGGCCATGGTGAGCGGTTAAGGTTCGAGATAGTGGAAGGAACTGGAGCGAGTCACTCCTACTAGGATAGTGGTTTCTTACTAGTTACCTGCTTATAAAAGATACTACAAACATGCATTTGCGAAACATTAAACATGATGCAAATTCCCTTTGGACCATGAAGGTTGTTTCGGACGGTTAAAGATGACGTCCTCAGACCATGATGTCCTGGGGCATGAATTGTTCAGTGAGGGATTCGCAGGCCATGAAATGATGTTCTCGGGCCATGACAATGGTGCTTCCGAACCATGACACCTTTGAATAATGATATGCAAATTTGAATGATCCTTAGGCCATGGCATGTTGTCTTCCGGCTATGATGATGATGCCTTTTAGACTATGATGCCTTTGGATAGGTTGGCGATATTTCAGCCCATGATATGCAATAGTATGATGTTAACATGACAAGGCTTAGTCTTGTGAAATGGAGGGCAGAGCTTAGCCCGATAGCAGAGCAAATAGATAGTGCTAGAAATAGAGCAAATTTGTGCGAAAAGGGACAGTGCTTAGTCCCATGCGAATGGGAGGGGGGCAAGGATTAGCCTCATGCAAGTAGGAGTCAAGGATTAGACTCATGAGAATAGGGAGGCAGGGATTAGCCTCACGCACGTATGGAGTCAGGGATTAGACTCATGCAAATTGGGAGTCAGGGGTTAGACTCATGCAAGTATGGAGGCAGGGATTAGCCTCATGGAGTAAAGGATTAGACTCATTCAAATGGGGAGGCAGGGATTAGCCTCATGCAAGTATGGAGGCAAGGATTAGCCTCATGCAAATATGGAGGCAGGGATTAGCCTCATGCAAATATGGAGGGAAGGATTAGCCTCATGCAAATATGGAGGCAGGGATTAGCCTCATGGAGTCAAGGATTAGACTCATGCAAATAAGGAGGCAGGGATTAGCCTCATGCAAATATGGAGGCAGGGATTAGCCTCGTGAAGTCAAGGATTAGACTCATGCAAATAGGGAGGCACGGATTAGCCTCATGCAAGTGTGGAGGCAAGGATTAGTCTTATGGAGTCAAGGATTAGACTCATGCAAATAAGGAGGCAAGGATTAGCCTCATGCAAATATGGAGGCAGGGATTAGCCTCATGGAGTCAAGGATTAGACTCATGCAAATAGGGAGGCAGGGATTAGCCTCATGCAAGTGTGGAGGAAAAGATTAGCCTCATCCAAATATGGAGGCAGGGATTAGCCTCATGGAGTCAAGGATTTGACTCATGCAAATAGGGACGCAGGAATTAGCCTCATGCAAGTATGGAGGCAAGGATTAGCCTCATGTAGAGAGCAAGTAGTAAGTAAAAGTAGCATATGTCTTAGCTAGAGATGTATATTCGGCATCTGAGCCTGATTGATAGTAATTTTGCTACGTGCATATATTTGCGGATGTTACCGTTACGTCAGATGTGCCTGCATATAAAGAAAAATTGTAAGTTCTGGGGGGGGGGGGCTGGTTCGTGCTTCATCCGCCGGCCTTGCTTTGCTCCGTTCTAAAAGCCTTTCGAGTTCCCCTGGGTGACACCTGACTGTTATGGAAATAGAGTTTTCGAAAATATGCACTTATTGATAAAAAATAGAGTTGTTTTAGAAACGTATTGGTATATCAAGTAATTTTTATGAACTAGTGACTGTAACACATCTCAAAAAGGCATTGCAGCTCTGTCATATTGAAATTTTGAGGGTCCTCAAAATTCTGCCCCTGTTTGGTAGATGATCTTTTGATCGTTTGCGGATAATAAGCCTTACTGAGTCTTTTCGGAATTTTGAGAATCCTTCTCAAAATTCTGCCCCAGTTTCTTTACCTGATTGTTAACCGTCTGACACCTGTTGGCGTTGGCTGGACTTACTCCGGAATTTTGAGGACCCTCCTCAAAATTCTGCCCCAGTTTCTGATCTTGGGGGAAATGAGAATTTTATTAAGATATGACCAAACCCATAAGGCTGCCTACGTATCCCCTCTTAAGCGGGAATCAGGTCAAGCGTAGTTGAATTACATCAGATGAGGAAATGTACATAATCTAAGCATAGTATCTCTTGACTGCGTCTGAATTAAATGGTTTTGGCTAGATTTCTCCATCCATTTCTGCAAGTATGAGTGCTCCTCCTGTTAACACCCTATGGACCATGTATGGACCCTGCCAGTTGGGAGAGAATTTCCCTTTGGCTTCACCTTGATGCGGGAAGATTTTCTTCAATACCAGCTGCCCTGGTGCGAACTGTCTTCGTTTGACCCTTTTGTTGAAAGCTCTGGACATTCTGTTCTGATCAAGTTGGCCGTGACATACTGCGTTCATCCTCTTTCCATCGATAAGGGCCAATTGTTCATAGCGACTCCTTATCCACTCTGCATCGCTGAGTTCAGCTTCCTGTATGATTCTTAAAGAAGGAATCTCCACCTCGACTGGGATGACAGCCTCGGTACCATAAACCAACATGTAGGGAGTTGCCCCAGTTGATTTGCGAACCGTGGTGCGTACCCCAACAGGGCAAAGTGTAACTTCTCATGCCATTGTTTGTAGTTCTCTACCATTTTCCTTAGTATCTTCTTGATGTTTTTGTTGGCGGCTTCTACGGCTCCATTCATCTGAGGTCTGTAGGCTGTGGAATTCTTGTGCTTGATTTTGAAAGCTTTGCACATAGCTTTCATTAGATCACCGTTGCGATTGGCAGCGTAGTCAGTAATAATGGACTCGGGAACTCCGAATCAGTAGACAATACGATCCTTGACAAAATCTACGACGACTTTCTTGGTTATAGCTTTGTAAGATGCAGCCTCTACCCATTTTGTGAGGTAATCAATGGCGACCAGAATAAACATGTGTCCATTTGAAGCAGTGGGCTCAATTGGACCAATAACATCCATTCCCCATGCTGCGAGTGGCCAAGGTGAACTTGTTGCATTGAGCTCGTTCGGCGGCACTTTTATCATATCGGCATGCACTTGACATTGAAAGCATTTGTGGACATACAGGATGCAATCTATCTCCATGGTCATCCAAAAGTAACTTTGCCCTGAGTATCTTCTTAGCCAAGACGAAACCATTCATGTGCGGGCCACAGGTCCCGACATGCACATCCTCAAGTAGCTTAGAAGCTTCCTTTGCGTCGACACACATTAGTAAACACAAATCAGGAGTTCTTCTGTACAAGTTTCCTCCGCTGTGGAAGAAGTGATTTGACAATCTTCGGAGTCTGCATTTCTGAGTGTGATTTGCATGCTCCGGGTATTCTCCTTTTGATAAGTACTCTTTTATGTCATGGAACCAAGGCTTTCCATCTGCTTCCTCCTCGACATGAGCACAATATGCCGACTGATTTTGGATCCTCACCGAAATGGGATCAATGTAATTCTTATCTAGATGTTGTATCATAGATGACAAGGTAGCCAATGTGTCAGCAAACTCATTATGATTTCTGGGCACATGTCGAAATTCTATCTTCGTAAACCTCTTTCTCAATTCCTGCACATGGTGCAGATATGACAATATCTTGGAATTCTTAGTGGCCCACTCTCCTTGTACCTGGTGCACAAGCAAATCTGAATCACTGATCACCAGCAACTCCTGAACGTCCATGTCGACTACCATATTGAGCCCTAGTATGCAGGCTTCATACTCTACCATGTTGTTGGTGCAGGGAAATCTGAGTTTAGCAGTTATCGGATAGTGCTAACCCGTTTCTGATACCAAGTCTGCTCCAATGCCTACTCCTTTGAAATTTGCAGCCCCATCAAGAACATCCTCCATCCGTCATATGTTTCGGTAATGTCTTCTCCTACGAATGATACTTCTTCATCAGGAAAATACATTTTCAAAGGTTCGTATTCTCTTCCCACCGGATTTTCAGCAAGATGATTTGCCAATGCTTGTCCTTTGACCGCCTTTTGAGTTACATAGACGATATCGAACTCACTTAGTAGTATTTGCCCATTTAGCCAACTTCCCAGTAGGCATGTGCTTCTGAAGTATGTACTTTAGAGGGTCCATTCTGGATATGAGGTATGTAGTGTAGGCACTAAAGTAATGCTTGCAGAGAATACCGTGCTTCATAAGGTGTGAACTTCTTACTCAAGTAATATATGGCTTTCTCCTTTCTTCCTGTCTCGTCATGTTGTCCCAAAACACATCCGAAGGCTCCATCTAATACAGATAGATAGAGTAGCAAAGGTCATCCTGGTTCTAGCGGGACCAGAACTGGTGGTGTGGACAGGTACTCCTTGATCTTATCAAAAGCTTTCTGACAATCCTCCATCCAGCTTGTTTCGGCATCCTTCCCCAGCATCTTGAAGATGGGTTCACATATGACTGTGGACTGCGCTATGAAGCGACTGATATAGTTGAGACGTCCTAGGAAGCTCATCACATCCTTTTTGCTCTTGGGTGGTGGTAACTCCTGAATAGCCTTGACTTTAGACAGATCCAGTTCGATCCCTCGACGACTGACGTTGAATCCCAGTAACCTTCTTGCGGGAACCCCGAATGCACACTTTGCGGGGTTCAATTTCAAATTGTACCGCCTTAGCCTGTAAAAGAACTTTCTCAGATCCGATATATGATTTGCGGCCTTCTTGGATTGATAATGACATCGTCCATATACACCTCTATTTCTTTGTGTATCATATCATGGAAGATGGTTGTCATGGCTCTCATGTAAGTGGCCCCAGCATTCTTCAGACCGAATGGCATCATCTGGTAACAGTATACACCCCACGGTATGATGAAAGCTGTCTTCTCTGCATCTTCTTCATCTATCCAAATCTTGTGATAACCCGCGAAGCAATCTACAAAGTATTGGAGTTCATGCTTGGCGCAGTTATTGATCAGGATGTGTATATTCGGCAGCGGAAAGTCATCCTTGGGACTTGCTCTGTTCAAATCCCGATAGTCAACACATATTCTGACCTTCCCGTCCTTCTTCGGAATTGGCACAATGTTAGCTAACCAGGTTGGATATTCAACCACCCTGAGAACTTTGGCTTTGATCTGCTTGGTAACTTCCTCCTTGATTTTCAGGCTCATGTCTGGTTTGAACTTTCTGAGTTTGTGTATTACTGGCGGACACATGGGATTAGTGGGCAACTTGTGAGCCACTATGGATGTGCTCAGACCGGTCATGTCATTATATGACCATGCGAAGATGTCCTCATACTCTTTTAGGAAACGAAAGTACTCTTTCTTCTCTGTTGGTGACAAGTGAATACTGATGCGGGTCTCCTTGACGGTCTCGGCGTCTCCCAAATTTACTGCTTTGGTCTCGTCCAGATTGGACTTAGGCTTATTCTCAAAATTTTCAACCTCCCTGACAATTTCCTCGGGTATCTCATTCCTCTAAATCACTATTCTCATGTTGCGTTGCCTAATTACATGTCACACTCACTGGTTCATCAGGAAAAGTAATAATAATGTTGTAGAAAGGAAAAATGTAAAGATAGTAGTGAATAATAAAGAGCAAATGCATTGGATTAAAACTTAAAAAATTGTCCACACAAAGTACGGCTCGATGAATCGAGCATTTATTTTGAAACAAGTAAAACTTAAAACAAAATTACGGGAAATCTTAAATGCCTAGAATGGCTTATAGAAGTAAATTCTGCCAAGCTACCTAGGGACTCGATAGGCTCGGGATGGTGTGGCGGTCCAGTTCCTGAGAATAGCTCCCTTCTTCACAGTCTGGATAGTGAGGCCTTCTTCCTCCTCCTCCTCCTCAATTATGGCACCGCAGTCCATGTCCTCATCCTCCAAGAACAAATTCTTCAACCCAGCTAGTGCTTCTTCTTCTGCAGTCCCCCATATTGTGTCAGCCTGGTGAAAAGCTTGTTCCAAACGTGGCACTGGCTGCTCAAGAGGGTAATATGGTCTATGCCATGGAGGCGACCAATCATTGTACTCTTGCCATTTATACTGGTATCCGAGCCCAAAGGTGGTACCATGATTTTTCAGCTGTATTGGTTTGGTGATACCTTGGAGGTTCTTTCCCAATCCTTTGCCGGGTTCATATCCAGACCATGCTAGTATGCTTTCTATTTTGTTACTCCACCACTTATCCTTCTCGACGGCATTGACCCGTTCAATGTGATGATAGGTTTCCCCTCCTAGCCTTCTTCTATGTCTAATGGCCGGGATGGTTTGACTAGTGTAGATGGGGTTACTTCCATCTCCGTGAATGATTACCTCCTGGCGATTCCATTCAAACTTCATGGCTTGATGTAGTGATGGATCCAGCCGGCCCAACAAAAAATTATATGAGCTGGTAGTCAAGACAATGAAATTCACGTCGACCAAGTTGGGCCCCAATTCTGCAAGGCAAAGGGCTGATTTCCCCAATCGTGGCCCTCTAGGACCCATCGAAAGCCTTCCACATTCATGCTTCCTACCGATCTCATGGAGAACCTTGTCCAACCTTTTTCAGAGTGTCCAATGGACAAATATTTAGGCTCGAACCTCCATCAACCAAGACCCTGGCAATGAACTTGTCTTCAAACTGCACTGTAATATGCAATGCTCGATTGTGATTCAGCCCCTCAGGTGGTAGCTCATCCTCATGGAAGATGATCTTATGACTTTCTAGTACTTGCCCAACCATGTTGGCCATTTCTCTGCTAGTGATGTTATTGGGTACATAAGCCTCGCTCAACACTTTCATTAAAGCGTTCTTGTGTGCCTCTGAATTCTGCAATAGTGACTGGATAGATATCTGAGCAGGGACTTTGTTGAGATGGTCAACAACAGAGTACTCCTTTGCCTGCACTTTCCTCCACAGGTCATCTGGCCCGGTCTCAATGATAGGCTGTCTAGTAGTGGCCTCCTTACTTGAACCTCCTAGGTGTTCAGGTGTATAGACTCTTCCGGTTCTAGTCATTCCTTGTGCAGCGTCAGATTCCCCTACCTTGGCCTTCCCTTTCCGCCGAGCCTCGGTGACATAATCCCAGGGTATTGCTTTTGAGTTGAATGGGGTGAGGTTGATAATGTCATAGTGAAAGGTGTGACCACTTCTACTTCAAATGGAGCGAGGGTGGCTGCAGGCGGAGCCACTTCCACCTCTAACGGAACTGATGCAGTTACCTCAACCTCGATTGGTACCTGAGTCTGAACCATAATAGGAGTAAGTGTGACTGCAACCTTAAAGTCATCGCCTTCTCGAATAAGCCCGATCGACCTCTCAGGGTCCCATTCTTCATTTGTCTCTATCACATGTACACCATCACCTTTGTGATCAGGGAGGGGATTGTTGTGGACATTAGGTGTGGCTTCCTTTTCTTGTATGACCTTGTTATCAATTAGCGTCTGGATTTTATCCTTCAATGTTCGGCACTCAGCGGTGGTGTGTCCTTTCATACCGGAATGGTACGCACAAGTTTTGTTCGGATTGACCCATTGGGATGGATTTTCTAATGCCACAGCGGGAACATGAGTGATGTAACCTGCGGCTTTCAACCTTTCATACAGTTGGTCGATAGGCTCAGCAATGGCGGTGTATTGTCTGGGTGGCTTGCGGTCAAAGTTGGGTCTTCGTCTTGGATAATTTTGGCGATCTGGTGGTGATTGGAAGTGGGATGGTTGGGAGTTATAGGTGTGATGGACAGTGGCTGGTTGGGAATATCTGGGAGATGAAGGTTGATATGTAGGCGGTGATGCTTGGTATGTGGGTGGAGGTGTTTGATATGTGGGTGGAGGCATTTGATATGTGAGCGGAGGTGTCTGATAGGTAATTGGAGATTTTGGGCCCTGGGCCACCATTACCGCCCCAACATCTCTCTTATTCGATATGCCACCTGATTGTAGTGCCTTATTCGTGGCTTGCAAGGCCTCGAAGTTTGTTACCATCCCGCTCTTGATTCCTTCTTTGATTCTTTCTCCGAGTTTGATGATGTCAGAGAATTTGTGATTTTCGATAACCATCAACCTCTCAATATTGTGGATCATGTGCCCTGACGAAGAATTTATTCATCTGTTCTTCATCCAACGAGGGCCTGACCTTGGCCGCTTCCGACCTCCAATGAGTAGCGTGTTCACAGAAAGTCTCAGTAGGTTTCTTCTTAAGATTCTAAATGTAGAAGACATCTGGTGCATTCTCTATGTTGAACCTGATCCGGTCCATGAAATCCGATGCCATGCTTACCCAATTGGACCATTTCTTGGGATTTTGGCTGATATACCAAGACAAAGCGTCCCCAGTAAGGCTCCTCATAAAGAGCTTCATCCGGATCTTTTCATCTTTCCCGACCCCGACAAGCTTGTCACAATAGGTCCTTAGATGAACCCTGGGATCACCTGTACCATCGAACATTTCGAACTTGGGAGGTTTGTACCCCTCTGGCAGTTCAACATCCGGCTGTATACACAGATCTTCATAGTTCAAACCTTCTATTCCTCTGTCGCCCTCAACACCTTGAACTCGGCTTGTTAACTTCTTGAGTTCTTCAGCCAAGTTTTTAAGGAGCAAGTTCTTCTCGAAGGATTCTGGTGTACAGGAGATTGGTTGGGTAGAATGAGGTATAGTTTCCACATATATAGGGTTGCTTTGATGGGTTCCAGGAACTTGGGTGTAGTGATGGTCATTGGTAGAGTTTTGAGGATCGGGAATTGGTTGTGGTGTGTTTTGGGGAGTGTGGTAAGTGGTGGTTGGTGGGTACTGAATTGGTTGATGATGATGTTGCGGTGGAGTTGGTATTGGCAATGGATTGTTATTTTTGGGTGGAGTCGCATATTGATTTGGTGCGGTAGGATTTTGTGGCTATTGGTTTTGTGTGTTCTGAGGAGGTGTTGGGTTCTTTGTGTTTTGTTGGTGGATATCGGGGACATTGAAGGTGAGTGACAATTTTGCCAAGTTGCGAACCTGCTCAATTTCTCCTTGCAATTCCAGTATCTTTTGTTCCAGTCTCAAGACTAGATCATTTGGGGCCGGAGTACTACGGCCATCTGAAGTCTCTGCGTTCTCAATATTTTCCTTTCGGATTCCACTTAAGTCGTCCATCTTTGCCTTTCCTCTACCTTTTGTGCTGCTTGGAGGAGGAGGAGGTGGAGGGTCTCTAGATCTGGTGTGGTATGCCGATGAGGCCAGTATGAGTGAACCAACCTAAGGGGATGGGAATAACATTACAAAATAAGCAAAAACAAAAAGGTAACAAGTCAGTGAGGATCCTGAAATGTTTGCAGCATTTAAACACATATTGCGGAAATGTAAATTCGTGTCCTACTTTGGGAACCTCGTTGTTCCCGAGGTAGGCCTAGCGACAAATAAACTTGGAGAACTTTTAATGCCAATAAATGATTCATTTCATAATATAAAAATAGACAAATCCCAAAATGACACTAAGATAATAATAAAATAAGTCACTACTGGCACTTGGCCTTATTAAATCTTTAGGAAAAAGCAAATAAATCTAGCCTATTTGGTCCCAGAAGGACCTTCCCAAGATTCGATCTTCCGGAATCCATCGTATAGACCCCCCAGCTCGCGCAGCGCCAACAGCAAGTAGGCTCTGGCCAAATGTCCTCCTTCAGTTCCATCAGCGTTCTGGCAATTCTCAATCCTCTTTATGACTTTACCTTCCAGCTCAACTATTCCTCGCTCTAGATATTCCAGTTTCCTGTTGGAAGTGACTGCCATCTCTTTCTGTTCCTCGATCAACCTCACATTCCTCTCATGTATTTCTTGATGCTTATTTTCAGAGTCGTGGACCCTTTTGCGTAGCCTGTTGTATTTGACTTGAGCTTCAGCTTCTTCATCTATGATTATGTTCCCTCGACCGGCCCCTGGTGTGACCATCCCTTTCAGATTGTCCTCTAACCATGCCGGGTAGAGAGGCTCGCACCCTGCATGATACCTGTCTGGTTCAACGGTGTTCTTCTCTGCAATGATTTTGCAGTGCCACATGTGCTGAGCTTGGCACGTGTAAGGGACATCATCGTCTTGAAAGTCTGCCCTGAAATGACTCATCTTGACAACCCTTGGTACAACCTGTTTTCTGCCTGCTTACCTCATAACTCGCATAGGGACATATGGGTATATCCCTCTCAACCCGATCAGCACCAAGTGTGGAGCATCCCTGGATTTGATAATAAATTCGTATGTTGGGAACCATTCAAACATCCTGTCATGACCCAGAAATCTCTCTGAAGGAGTCGTGATGGCACCTAGTCTCTAAACTAGGTAAGCCTAACATTTACTGAAATAACATTGATATTTATTAACTTCAAATGAAATTTCTCTAATCAATTTACAATTCCCAGAACCGTTAGTACAAGTCATAAGCTTTTCTAAGAGTAGTTATACAAAATAAATACATCACTGTTCCAAACAAAAGGAACATATGGGAATAAGTACAATTGAAGGTGACTCCGGGGACCACGAATGCTGCAGCAGGTTTACCTTGAGTCTCCACCGCAACGAACAGCTACTATCGATCAAATACCTGGGTCTGTACACAAAATGTACAGAAGTGTAGTATCAGCACAACCGACCCCATGTGCTGGTAAGTGCCTAGCCTAACCTCGGCGAAGTAGTGACAAGGCTAGGACCAGACTACCAAATAAGCCTGTACAATATAGCGTACAAAATAATAGGAAGCATATAACAATGATCAACCAGTGATATAATTAGCAGGCAACAAGAACACCATAAATGCTTCTCAACAAATAATAAATACAAGTGCAATCAATTAATCGAGTCGCTCGAATATAAATTTTTTGCCTATAAATTTTCTTCAAGTAATAATCTCTAAGATAATATGCTTTTCAATAAATATATTTCGAATATATTTCCTTCAAATAAGTATCTTCCAAGTAAGTATCTTTCGAATATAATTCTTTCAAGTAAAGGTCACCTTGTGATGCCTCATTTCATAATCATAAGTAATATAGGTCTCAACCCACTTTCATATTTTTTACGGCACCTCGTGCCCACATATTTCTGTCTCATATTGCACAAAAATATCCTCATATTACTCAGTTCATAGGTTCCATGACCCAATACAATTAAGAATGTTCAAGGAGCCTCATTCACTTAACATAAAGTAGAGTACAACTCCCAACCCAAATAGGATATCAACAAGAAAAGATGAAGTTATTTTTAGAAATTATTTGATAAAGAAAATACCCTTTTCAATTAAAGTACAATGTCGAATGAATTATTACCTTTAATACGAGAAATCAATAAATCAAAACATAGAAGAAATTCCTTTTTAAGTAAAGTACAACCTCAAACGGTTTAAGGAAAATTTAGCTTAGAAATCAATTGAGTTAAAAATGTAACAATTGTTGAAATTTGAAGTATTGAATATATATATATATATATATATATATATATATATATGGCGAGGTATTGTAAACATTATGGATTCCNTATTGAATATATATATATATATATATATATATATATATATATATATATATATATATATATATATATATATATATATAAAACAAATAGGGCGAGGTATTGTCAACACTATGGATTCCCACACAAAAGATCACAGCCGTAAAGGAATCTAAAACCATTAAAACACTTGAATTGATAACAACAATTACAACGGAGACAAAATAATTACGGTAGGAGTACAGCGGTCAGGGCTCTACTGAGACAAAATAAGATATAAGGTATGACGGATAAGATAAGCAATTCAGTTGCAAGCTAACAATAAGAATGTTAATACGAGAAAGTAAGGAATGCAATAACCAAAACAGAGGCTAAAACAATCACTAGGATAATAACCGGGGATCTCTCAGTATCCCGAGGATCTCTTGGTATCCTCAATCTGTACCAGGGATCTCTTGGTATCCCGAGGATCTCTTGGTATCCTCATTACATACTAGGGATCTCTTGGTATCCTCATTATATACTAGGGATCTCTTGGTATCCTCATTATATAATAGGGATCTCTTGGTATCCCGAGGATCTCTTGGTATCCTCAATATAAATGCTAGGGATCTCTTGGTATCCCGAGGATCTCTTGGTATCCTCATTATATACTAGGAATCTCTTGGTATCCCCAGGATCTCTTCGTATCCTCAATATATGTGCAGGGGGATCTCCCGGGAATCTAACCCGTAGTCCCAAAGTAAATACACAACGCAACCAACAGAATCAACAGTTACATCACAACAGAATGATCGGATTTCACCGCAATACATATAACAACAAAAAATGACAATAATACAAGGTAAGAAGAGTAAATTAACTCAGGGACTGTAAATCACGAGAAAATAGTAGAACCAACTCAAAGGAATAACTACAGAAAAGAATACTGGCATAAAGGAAACAGTTAAATAACGGGAAAACTAACACGTAGCAACGATCCCACAATATATAAGTCAATAATAAGGAAATCAACACGAGTCAAGTAGCTATGAAAATATAACACAACAATAGGAGAGGAGAAACTCTTCAGTTAAGTCAAATAGGAGTCACATTAGTAAAGTATAAGACTCACGGGCATGCTTGACTCCAACGTATAGATACTCGTCACCATGCCTATACGTCGTACTAGACAAATAACACATAATAATTATGACACAACTCCTAATCCCTCAAGCTAAGGTTAGACCAAACACTTACCTCGCTTTGCTACCAATTCACAATTCCAACAAGCCTTTGCCTCGCGAATTCGTCCGAAGCTTCAAATCTAGTCATAATAATTCAAAATACTCAACACGAATCATAGGAACTAATTCCATATGAATTTACACATTTTCCGAATTAAAATCCGAAATTTAGCTCAAAATTGCTCGTGGGGCCCACGTCTCGGAATCCGACGAAACTCATAAAATCTGATAACCCATTCCGATACGAGTTCAACCTTATAAAAATTATCGAATTCCGATGTCAAATGGACCTTCAAATCCTAAATTTTCATTTTTGGAAAGTTTTACAAAAACTACATTTTCTTTCATCCAAATCCTAAATAAATGGTGAATATAACCATAGAATCATGAAATATAATCACTTTCGGGTATAGAACACTTACCCCAGTCGAAGTCGTGAAGAAACCCTCAAAATCGCCCAAAAACCGAGCTCTAAAAATCCCAATCGAAAATGAAGAAATGACAGATTTTCAATCCTTAAGTTTCTGCCCAGGTTCGCATTTACGGACAAAAACTTCGCATTTGCGAATGAACAGTGTTTTCGCAATTCCCGTAAAAACTTTGCATTTGCGAATGAACAGTGTTTTCGCAATTCCCATAAAAACTTCGCATTTGCGACTGAACAGTGCCGCACCAGAAACCAGCAAAACCCAAATTTCTCCGAAATAATCTGAAACCACACCGAAACTCATCCGGAACCTCCCGGACACAAACCATATATGAATTTGAATCATAAAATACATTACGGACCTACTCGCGCACTCAAAACACTTAAAAGAGGTCGTCTTAATCCGATATTGACCAAGGTCAAACTTTTTTCCAAAAATCTTATATTTTCCAACTTTTGCCAAAATGCGTCGAATTGTTCTACGGACTTCCAAATCCAAATTTGAACATGCTCCTAAGTCCAAAATCACCACACGAAACTATTGGAATCATCAAAATTCCATTCCGAGGTTGTTTGCTCAAAAGTCAAATCTCCGTTCAAACTTAAGAAATCTTTAGCCTTAGATTTCTAGATTCCGTTAAATGGCGATAATTTGATCTAGGGACCTCCGAATTCGATTTCGGGCATATGACCAAGTCCCAAATCACGATACGGAACTACCGGAATGGTCAAAACTTGGATCCGAGTTCGTTTTCTCAAAATGTTGGCCAAAGTCAACTCAGTTGAGTTTTAAAGCTCTAATTCATAATTTAATCCATTTTTCATACAAAAACCTTCCAGAAAATTATACGGACTGCGCACGCAAGTCGAGGAATTAATGATAGCGCTTTTCAAGTTCTTAAAATACCGAGATGATTATTTAATTTAAAGATGACATTTTGGGTCATCACACATCCACTACACCTGTTCCTCGGTCAGATTGTCGAAGAACTCTACCCATTCTTTGGCGCTTTCCGGCTGAGAAAACATGTCCAGAATTTAAGTCATCCTCTTGGGGTGATGGAATGCAATATGGTCGTTCCAAGCCCTTCACGGAAATTCATGGCGATACTGACCCCTTTGAAGATGTTCTAATAACCACAACTGCAGCAACAGGTTACAACCCTCGAAATGCTTGATCCCTCTTTGACAGCGCTCCAGAGCCCTGTAGATGTCGGCTATGATCATCAGGGACTATAGTGTATGTCTGTCCATTGATCCCTTCCATCAAAGTCTTGGCGACCATGGCCAATCAAGTATGGATCCTTTCCCTTTTAATCGGGAATACTATCATGCCCAAGAAGCACACAATGAATACGAACACTCTGTTGTGGATGTGTCCCAGAGAAGTGATAGAAAGCTCACCATGGAAGGTAATATGGTCGTTCTAAGCCCTTCGCGGAAATTCTTGGCGATAGCTACCCTTTTGGAAATGCTCCAACAACCATAACTGCAGCAACAAGTTACAACCCACAAAATGCTTGACCCCTCTTTGACAACGCTCCAGAGCCCTGTAGATGTCGGCTATGATCATGGGGACTATGGTATATGTCTGTCAATTAATCCCTTCTATCAAAGTCTTGGCGACCATGGCTAACCTGGTGTGGATTCTTCCCCTTTTCATTGGGAACACTATCAGGCCTAGGAAGCATATAATGAATACAAACACTCTGCGGTGGATGTGACCCAGAGAAGTGAGAGAGATCTCATCATGGTAGGTACGGAAAGACTTGCTATGGCCATACCTCTCGTACAGGTATTCGAAAGGTATGTAAGATCCCTTCAAGCACACCAGGTCGACATTCTTCTTCAGCCCCATCATCTTAAAAAATCCCCTGCCTGTACGGTTTTCTGGTACCAATAGCCCGGGACTATCCTAAGTCAATTCCGCAAGTCGTCCAATTTCTTCTAGGAGGGGTGTCATTTCTATGTCGCCGAATGTGACGACCGGCTGGTCGTCTTAAGAAGTAATGCCCCGATCCCCTATTAACAGCTTTCCCCGTGTTTGTTTCTGCTATTGTGAGTTGCCGAGAGGAAATATTTGGAGTTTCGGAGAGTTTTGGGGTACTTAGTCCCTAAATGAGAGCTTAAGTTCTGGAAATTTGACCGTAGTCGGAACATTGTGAAGACGACCTTGAAATGGAATTTGTATGGTTCCGTTAGCTCCGTTGGGTGATTTCGGGTTTAGGAGCATGTTCGGATTGTGTTTTGGAGGTCCGTAGCTAATTTAGGCTTGAAATGCCGAAAGTTGAATTTTTAAAGTTTCCGGTTCTATAGTGAGATTTTGATCCGAGGGTCGGAATGGAATTCCGGAAGTTGGAGTAGCTCCGTAGTGTTGAATGTGATGTGTGTGCAAAATTTCAAGTCATTCAGACGTGGTTTGGTCTACTTTTTGATCAAAAGCGTAATTTGGAAGACTTTGGAACCTTAGGCTTGAATTCGATGTGTTTTGGTTGATTTGATGTTGTTTGAGGTGTATTGAAGATGGGTATAAGTTTGGATGGTAGTTTATCACTTGTTGGTGCCTTTGGATGAGGTCCCGGGGGCCTCGGGGTGATTTCGGATGGTTGGCGGAAAGTTTAGAAGTTGGTTTTGGCAGCTGAAGATGTTCCATTGCCGTCATAACCGCACCTGCGGCTAGGGGACCGAAGGTGCGGTCTCGCAGAAGCAAAAAGGGAGCCGCAGATGCGGCCAAGTGGAAGGTTGGCAGGAACCGTAGATGCTGTTAAGGAACCGCACCTGCGATGGCGCAGGTGCGGGTTGTGTGTCGCAGATGCGGTTGTATAGACCACAAAAGCGGTACCGCAGGAGCGGGATTATGGCCGCAGGTGCGAGATGCCTGGGCCAGAAGGTATAAATCATTGCCTTCGCGATTTTGAGTTATTCTTTCACTATTTTTGATCGGGATTGAAGCTTTTGAGGGAGATTTTTGAGGAAAACAAAGGGGAATCACTTGGAGGTAATATTCTTGACTTCATAACTCGTTTATATGTGATTAGAGGTCTAATTAGTGGTGAAAAATTAAGGAAAATCAGTGCAAAATGGGTAATGAGGGCTTGAGATTAAGAGACCTTAAAATGGGTATTTGAGGGGTTAATTGAACTCCGATTTCAGTGTTCTTGTTATGTATAGACTCGTAAGAGTATGAGGAGTCCAAAAATGTAAGTTTTACCCGATTCCGAGATGTGGGCCCATGGGGCATTTTGGTCATTTTACCTAATTTCGCGTATTAGCTTAGAATTTGTTTGTAGAATCAGTTACTTGAAGTGTTATTTACATTATGCAATTGAATTGAATAGAGTTGGGCCATTTGGAGTCGATTACTCGTGGCAAAGACGTGGTTTGAGGTTGACTTTGAGTCGGTTCGAGGTAAGTGGCTTGCTTAACCTTGTGTGGGGGACATTCCCCATAGGATTGGTATTGTGATAATTGAAATGCCTTATACGTGAGGTGACGAGTGCGTACTTGTGCTAATGGTTGAAAGTCCTGTTTTCACTAAAATAGCTTTAATTGTGTTTTTCCTTTCCTGTTTATACTACTTGGAATTTAAGCCTGCTGTTAGCTTAGAGAAGTATGTCTAATTGACTTAATTGCTTTATTTGGTTAAACTGCTGTATTTGTATTATGTGAAACATGCTAGGTTAGAATTACCTGGTTTACCTTGGTATGAAGTTGAGTTTAATTGAGTATTCCTTGTGTTATTGCTGTGTGTTTTACATTTGGGACTACGGGACGACATCCCAGGAGATCCCCTGTACGTATTTTGATTTGAATTGAAGTGCGGGATACCAAGAGATCCCTACATATATTGAGGATACCAAGAGATCCTCGGGATACCAAGATATCCCTAGCATAAATTGAGGATACCAAGAGATCCCTAGTATATATTGAAGATACCAAGAGATCCTCGGGATACCAAGAGATCCCTAGCATATATTGAGGATACCAAGAGATCCCTAGTATATGTTGAGGATACCAAGAGATCCTCTGAGTACCAAGAGATCCCTGGCATATATTGAGGGTACTAAGAGATCCCCGGTTATTATCTTTGTGAAGAGTGGTATTCCTTGTGATTGTTTTTGTCTTTGTTTCAGTTGTTGTTATCCTTATTATCCTGTATTAGTTCTTACTATTATCTTTCAACTGTACTGTTTTATCTTATACTGTTATACCTTATATTTCATTTAATCTCAATAGGTCCCTGACCTTCCTCGTCACTACCCGACCGAGGTTAGGCTTGGCACTTACTGAGTACCGCTGTGGTGTACTCATGCCCTTTCTGCGCATGCTTTTCATGTGCAGATCCAGGTACCTCCACTCAGACTTATCAGAGTTGAGACGAGGAGCTTGTAGAGACTCCAAGGTATATCTGTCGCGTCCGCAGACTGAAGAGTCCCTTTCTATTCTCCCTTTAAGTATTAGCCCTTCAGTATTTCTTTCCTTTGTTAGATATTCTGGAGTTAGACACGTGTAGAAATTCAAAAGCTTGTGCTTCATGAGATTCCGGGTTTTGGGTAATGTTGTTAGTTTCGAGAGCTTTTATTGTGCATGCCGAGCGGCATCTTAAATACTATTTTATTTTACTATTTCGGGTTTTAATTATTTCTTCCGTAAGTTTTGGTTATTTTCCGCATTGTTAGGCTTACCTAGTCGTAGAGACTAGGTGCCGTCACGATGGGTCACGGAGGGCGAACCGGGGTCGTGACAAGTTGGTATCAGAGCTGTTGGTTCATAGGAGTCATGAATCACAAGCCGATTTATTAGAGTCTCATTGATTGGTACGGAGACGTCTGTACTTATCTACGAGAGGCTATGTAACTGTTAGGAAAATTCCACTTCATTTGATTCCCTGTCGTGCGAGATTTTTGACATCACAATCCTAAACCTTTGTCTTCCATTCTCTCACAGATGGTGAGGACACGTGCTACCCGAGATGATCAGGCACCCGCGCCCTCTACTGCAGCGGTCAAAGGCCGGGGCCGGGGTAGAGGTCGAAGAAGCGCACGTGGTACAACCAGAGCACCCGCGCGAGCTGCCGCCGAGGTGCCACCAGCAGTTCCAGCCGGAGTCCAAGCACCTGATACGCCTACTGCTACTACCACTCCAGCACTTTAGGAGACCTTAACACAGTTCCTGAGCATGTTTGGTACATTGGTTCAGGCGGGATTGATTCAGGTTGTACCAACTACTTCACAAATCATGGGAGGAACCCAGACTCCCTCCGCCCTCACTCCAGAGTAGCGAGTTCACACTAGTCAGGTTCCAGGTTCCATGGCGACATAGCATGTGTCCCCATTTCAGCATTTAGTAAAGATCACTCGCCGAGTAGGGGACAGGTGGGTCCAGGAGAGAAGGGACAGCGAGGACAGGAGAGAGAGTACAGGGAGGTGAGGAGACCTCGTAGACTGGAGAGATCTACTGGTCCTTATTTTGGAGGCATAGTACGGCATGGTAGAGGTTTTGTGGGTCGGCTAGTTCAGTTTGCATTTCAGGCTTAGCATAGTGCTGTAGGTGTTCAGGGGTCTCGGAGTACCCGTACCGCACAGTTCCCACTGCCACGTCCTCCCAGAGCTTGTTTTGAGTGTGGTGACATACGCCAAGTGGTAAGGGATTGCCCTAGACTTTGGAGGAGTGCACCTCCACAGACTTCTCAGCCACAGCGCGCTCCGCAGAGTTCTCACGCTATGATCACAGCACCAGTTGCTACCCTACCTGCTCAGCCAGCTAGATGGGGTGGCCAGGCCAGATATTATGCCCTTCCTGCCCGTACCGAGGTCGTCGCCTCAGATTCTATCATCACAGGTATTGTCTTGGTTTGTCATAGGGATGCATCGGTTTTATTCGATCCAGGCCCCACTTATCCTTATGTGTCTTCTTATTTTGCTCCGCACTTGGGTGCATCTCGGGATTCTTTGAGTTCCCCTGTTTATGTTTCTACTCCTATGGGAGATTCTCTTGTTATGGACCGCATTTATCGGTCGTGTTTGGTTGCTCTTAGTGGTTTGAGACCAGAGCCGATTTATTGTTGCTCAGCATGGTAGATTTTGATATTATCTTGGGCATGGACTAGTTGTCACCCCATTATGCTATTCTTGATTGTCACGCCAAAACCGTGACACTGGCTATGCCAGGTGTACCGCGTGTTGAGTGGAGGGGTGCTTTAGATCACACTCCCAGTAGAGTTATTTCCTTCTTTATGGCTCAGCGTATGGTTGAGGAGGGGTGTCACGCGTATCTAGCTTATGTGAGAGATGTTAGTATTGATACCCCTTCCGTTGATGCAGTCCTAGTAGTACGGATTTTTCTGATGTGTTTCCAGCTGACCTTCGGAGCATGCCGCCCGATAGAGATATTGATTATAGCATTGATCTGTTGCCGGGCACTCAGCCCATTTCTATTCCTTCGTATCGTTTGGCTCCTCCTGAGTTGAAGGAGTTGAAGGATCAGTTACAGGGATTGCTTGATAAGGGTTTTATTAGGCCTAATGTATTACCTTGGGTGCTCCTGTCTTGTTTGTGAAGAAGAAGGATGGTTCTATGCGTATGTGCATTGATTATCGCCAGTTGAACAAAGTTACAGTGAATAACCGTTATCCTTTGCCTCGTATTGATGATTTGTTTTACCAGCTACAAGGTACACGAGTGTTTTCTAAGATTGACTTGCGTTCAGGGTACTATCGGTTGAAGCTTCGGGAGCCAGATATCCCGAAGACTGCTTTCAGGACTCGGTATGGTCATTACGAGTTCCTTGTTATGTCATTTGGGCTGACCAATGCCCCAGCAGCCTTTACGCATTTGATGCATAGTGAGTTTCGACCATATATTGACTCATTTGTCATTGTTTTTATTGATGATATTCTGGTGTATTCCCGGAGTCGGGAAGATCATGAGCATCACCTGAGGACTGTGCTCCAGACTCTAAGAGAGAAGAAGTTATACGATAAGTTCTCAAAATATGAGTTTTGGTTGGATTCCGTAGCATTCTTGGGTCATGTGGTTTCTAGTGAGGGGATAAAGGTGGATCCGAAGAAAGTGGAAGCAGTGCAGAGTTGGCCCAGACCATCCTCAGCGATAGAGATTCGCAGTTTTCTTGGCTTGGCGGGTTATTACCGCCGATTTGTTGAGGGGTTTTCATCTATTGCAGCACCTATGACCAGACTGACCCAGAAGGGTGCTCCGTTCCAGTGGACGGAAGAGTGAGAGGTGAGCTTTCAGAAGCTCAAGACAGCTTTGACTACAGCCCCGGTTTTAATATTGCCTACAGGTTCGGGGTCTTATACTGTCTGTTGTGATGCCTCGAGGATTGGCCTTGGAGCGGTATTGATGCAGGACGGTAGGGTGATTGCCTACGCGTCCAGACAGTTGAAAGTACACGAGAAGAATTATCTTGTTCATGACCTTGAGTTAGCTGCTAATGTTCATGCCTTGAAGATCTGGCGTCATTATTTGTACGGTGTGCCTTGTGAGATTTATACTGATCACCGGAGTTTGTAGTATCTGTTCAAGTAGAAGGATCTTAATTTGCGCCAGAGGAGATGGCTAGAGCTGCTGAAGGACTATGATATCACTATTTTGTATCACCCGGGCAAGACCAATATGGTGGCCGATGCTTTGAGTCGCCGGGCAGATAGTTTGGGGAGTTTGGCTTATTTACCAGCAGCGGAGAGGCCCATGGCGATGGATATTCAGGCCTTAGCCAGCCAGTGTGTGAGATTGGACCTTTCGGAGCCCAGTCGGGTTCTAGCTTGCGTGGTTTCTCGGTCTTCATTATTTGATCGTATCAGGGAGCGCCAGTTGATGACCCTCATTTGCTTGTCCTCGGGGACAAGGTTTGGCACGGTGATGCCAGAGATGTGACTATTGGTGATGACGGGGTATTAAGGATGCAGGGTCAGGTTTGTGTACCTAATGTTGATGGGCTTCGGGAGTTGAGTCTAGAGGAGGCCAATAGTTCGCGGTATTTCATTCATCCGGGTGCCGCGAAGATGTACCAGGATTTGAGACAGCACTATTGTTGGAGGCAAATGAAGAAAGATATAGTTGGGTTTGTAGCTTGGTGCCTCAATTGTCAGCAGGTGAAGTATGAGCACCAGAGGCCGGGTGGGTTGCTTCAGCAGATAGAGATTCCGGAGTGGGAGTGGGAGCGGATCACCATGGAATTTATAGTTGGGCTCCCATGGACTTTGAGGAAGTTCGATGCCATTCGGGTGATTGTGGATCGGCTGACCAAGTCCGCACCGTTCATTCCTGTGTGTACTACCTATTCTTCAGAGCGGTTAGCGGAGATTTATATCTGGGAAATTGTTCGTCTGCATGGTATTCCAGTTTCTATCATTTCAAATAGAGGTACTCAGTTCACATCACGGTTCTGGAGGGCCGTTCAGCATGAGTTGGGTACTAGGGTGGAGTTGAGTACAACATTTCACCCTCGGACGGACGGACAGTCCGAGCGCACTATTCAGGTTCTTAAGGATATGCTCCGTACGTGTGTGATTGAGTTTGGAGGGTCATGGGATCAGTTCTTGCCATTGGCGGAGTTTGCATACAACAACAGTTATCAGTCCAGCATTCAGATGGCACCGTATGAGGCTTTATATGGTAGGCGGTGTAGATCCCCGGTGGGTTTGTTTGAGCCATGTGAAGCTAGATTATTGGGCATAGACTTGGTTCAGGATGCTTTGGAGAAGGTTAAGGTGATTCACGATAGACTCCGTACATCCCAATCCAGACAGAAGAGCTACGCGGACCGGGAGGTTCGTGATATTTCCTATATTGTTGGAGAGCGGGTTCTGCTTCAGGTATCGCCTATGAATGGCATTATGAGATTCGGGAAGAAAGGGAAGTTGAGTTCGAGGTTTATTGGTCCTTTTGAGATATTGAGGCGTGTTGGGGAGGTTGCTTATGAGCTTGCCCTACCTCCCAGCTTGGCAGGAGTTCATCCGGTATTTCATGTTTCGATGCTCCGTAGGTATCACGGTGATCCATCGCACATGTTGGATTTCAGTTCAGTCCAGTTGGACAAGGATCTATCCTATATTGAGGAGCTAGTGGCAATATTGGATAGGCAGGTTAGAAAGCTGAGGTCAAAGAACATCGCATTAGTAAAGGTTCAGTGGCGGGGTCAGCCGGTCGAGGAGGCGACCTGGGAGACCGAGCAGGATGTTCGCAGCCGTTACCCTCATCTTTTCACTACTTCAGGTATGTCTCTATGCTCGTTCGAGGACGAACGAATGTTTAAGTGTAGGAGGATGTGACGACCCGGCCGGTCATCTTAAGAATTAACGCCCTGATCCCCTATTAACTGCTTTCCCCCTGTTTGTTTCTGCTATTCTGAGTTGCCGGGAGGAAATATTTGGAGTTTCAGAGAGTTTTGGGACACTTAGTCCCTAAATGAGAGCTTAAGTTCTGGAAATTTGAACGTAGTCGGAACATATGAAGACGACCTCAGAATGGAATTCGAATGGTTCCGTTAGCTCCGTTGGGTGATTTCGGGTTTAGGAGCGTGTTCGGATTGTGTTTTGGAGGTCCGTAGCTAATTTAGTCTTGAAATGCCGAAAGTTAAATTTTTGAAGTTTCCAGTTCGATAGTGAGATTTTGATCCGAGGGTCGGAATGGAATTCCGGAAATTGGAGTAGCTCCGTAGTGTTGAATGTGATGTGTGTGCAAAATTTTAGGTCATTCGGACGTGGTTTGGTATACTTTTTAATCAAAAGCGTAATTTGGAAGATTTTGGAACCTTAGGCTTGAATTCGATGTGTTTTGGTTGATTTGATGTTGTTTGAGGTGTATTGAAGAAGGGTATAAGTTTGGATGGTAGTTTATTGCTTGATGGTGCCTTTGGATGAGGTCTCGGGGGCCTCGGGGTGATTTCAGATGGTTGTCGGAAAGTTTGGAAGTTGGTTTTGGCAGTTGAAGATGTTCCATTGTTGTCATCACTGCACCTGTGGCTAGGGGACCGCAGGTGCGGTCTCGCAGAAGCGAAAAGGGAGCCGCAAATGCGGCCAAGTGGAAGGTTGGCAGGAACCGCAGATGCGGTTAAGGAACCGCACCTGCGATGGCGCAGGTGTGGGTTGTGTGTCGCAGATGCGGAAGTGGAGGACTTAAGTGAGGACCGCAGATGCGGTTGTATAGACCACAAATGCGGTACCGCAAGAGCGGGATTTTGGCCGCAGGTGCGAGATGCCTGGGCCAGAAGGTACAAATCATTGCCTTCGCGATTTTGAGTTATTCTTTCACCATTTTTGATCGGGATTGAAGCTTTTGAGGGAGATTTTTGAGGAAAACAAAGGGGAATCACTTGGAGGTAATATTCTTGACTTCATAACTCGTTTATATGTGATTAAAGGTCTAATTAGTGGTGAAAAATTAGGAAAAATCAGTGCAAAATGGGTAATTAGGGCTTGAGATTAAGAGACCTTAAAGTGGGTATTTGAGGGGTCAATTGAACTCCGATTTCAGTGTTCTTGTTATGTATAGACTCGTGAGAGTATGAGGATTCCGAAAATGTAAGTTTTACCCTATTTCGAGACGTGGGCCCGAGGGGCATTTTGGTCATTTTACCTATTCGCGTATTAGCGTAGAATTTATTTATAGAATCAGTTACTTGAAGTGTTATTTACATTATGCAATTGAATTGAATAGATTTAGGCCATTTGGAGTCGAGTACTGGTGGCAAAGAGGTGGTCTCGTTTGACTTTGAGCCGGTTCGAGGTAAGTGGCTTGCCTAACCTTGTCTTAGGATTGGTATTGTGATAATTGAAATGCCTTGTACGTGAGGTGACGAGTGCGTACTTGTGCTAATTGTTGAAATTCCTATTTTCACTAAAATAGCTTAGTTGTGTTTTTCCTTTCCTATTTATACTACTTGGAATTTAAGCCTGTTGTTAGCTTAGAGAAGTATGTCTAATTGACTTAATTGCTTTATTTGCTTAAACTGCTTTATTTGTATCATGTGAAACATGCTAGGTTAGAATTACCTGGTTTACCTTGGTATAAAGTTGAGTTTAATTGAGTATTCCTTGTGTTATTGCTGTGTGTTCTACATTTGGGACTACGGGACGGCATCCCGGGAGATCCCCTATACGTATTTTGATTTGAATTGAAGTGCGGGATACCAAGAGATCCCTAGCATATATTGAGGATACCAAGAGATCCTCGGGATACCAAGAGATCCCTAGATATATTGAGGATACCAAGAGATCATCGGGATACCAAGAGATCCCTATTATATATTGAGGATACCAAGAGATCCTCGGGATACCAAGAGATTCCTAGCATATATTGAGGATACCAAGAGATCCTCGGGATACCAAGAGATCCCTAGCATATATTGAGGATACCAAGAGATCCTCGGGATACAAAGAGATCCCTAGCATTTATTGAGGATACCAAGAGATCTTCGGAGTACCAAGAGATCCCTGGCATATATTAAGGGTACTAAGAGATCCTCGGGATACTGAGAGATCCCCGGTTATTATCTTTGTGAAGAGTGGTATTCCTTGTGATTGTTTTTGTCTCTGTTTCAGTTGTTGTTATCCTTATTATCCTGTATTAGTTCTTACTATTATCTTTCAACTATACTGTTTTATCTTATACTGTTATACCTTATATTTCACTTAATCTCAGTAGGGCCCTGACCTTCCTCGTCACTACCCGACCGAGGTTAGTCTTGACACTTACTGAGTACCGCTGTGGTGTACTCATGCCCTTTCTGCGCATGCTTTTCATGTGCAGATCCAGGTACCTCCACTCAGACTTATCACGCTTGAGACGAGGTGCTTGTAGAGACTCCGAGGTATACCTGCCGCGTCCGCAGACTGAAGAGTCCCTTTCTATTCTCCCTTTAAGTATTAGCCCTTCTGTATTTCTTTCCTTTGTTAGATATTCTGGAGTTAGACACTTGTAGACATTCAAAAGCTTGTGTTTCATGAGATTTCGGGTTTTGGGAAATGTTGTTAGTTTCGAGAGTTGATATTGTACATGCCGAGCGGCATCTTAAATACTATTTTATTTTACTATTGCGGGTTTTAATTATTTCTTCCGCAAGTTTTGGTTATTTTCCGCATTGTTAGGCTTACCTAGTCGTAGAGACTAGGTGCCGTCACGATGGTTCACGGAGGGCGAACCGGGGTCGTGACACCGAAACGAAACACATCCCTTTCACTATCCCAGAATAAAGTGGCAGCCTCGATCAGTTTGTTGTTTGGCTCAATATCTAGCAAGGAAGGCAGGTTACCCAGGTACTTTCTCACATGTTTCTTGTCACTTGAGGAAAGGTCCTCCCACCAATCTAGCAGCAATGGTGTGATGTTGCTAACCATAAAGAATCTGGGGACCTCGTGCCTCATTTTCTGCAAAACAAAAGGGTTAGACCTTACCCCCACCAGACTCGACTATTTATATATTTATGATCAACATATGGCATTTAGTTCTCCAAATTAATGCACAGAACGTGGATGTGTCCGTTGGGATTATGGAAAACCCGATAGACTTTGAATAAGGCTTATCTTAAAGGATCATTATGTGGACAACATAACTAATCTGACTAGGTTTGACCATGATGCATGCACAATTTTAACTAGAGTAAGGTTTCTATGGTGCTTTAGACTGGTACCCTCAAGTGGACAACTCGAGTGGGAAGGCACGGAACCGTCGACTGTACCGCTGATCGACTGGTTTTACCGCAAATAAGCCTTTCCGAATTTAAGGGTAGTAAATAGGAAGAGCGCAACCACTCATTAAAGCGTTGCTATAGGATTTGATACACACGAGTGGAGTATGATGTGGAGCATGATTTATGCAGCAATTAATAACATGTAGTCAAGTATTTGCACGTAGGGAAAAATAAATACAGCATTTAAATAACTGAAAGACAGTTATAGGGAAAAAGAAAACAAAGAGACAAGTCAGTTTCAGGGATAAAGAACCATAAACGCTTAAAAAAAATGGACAGTTAAATTCAAATAAGGGAGAAGGGTACGGGATAAAGCATGCTTGGACTAATTTGTAAAAAGATAAGTTCGTTATGGTAAGAGCCTAAAAGGTATCCCCAGCAGAGTCGCCATGCTGTCGCGCCCCCTTTTTCCCTCCCTTTTTACGGGGAAGAAGGTCCGGGTTTCGACATTCATGGGGGTAGTAACTCATTTCCTTTTGGGAATTGGGTACTTTGAAGAGTCGCCGCACAAATGGATTATGGTGCGTTAGGGCACCTAGAGCGATCAACTCTTGGATGGGTTTGCATTACCAGAGATTTAGGGTAAGGGCTCGAAATAACCTTGAGGGGAAGGTGTTAGGCACCCCTCTCGGTCCACAATGGTGGGTCCCGGCCGAACTTATATTTATGAATTAGTCCATTAACAAATAAGTAGTTTAATCAAATAGTTTGCAAGTAAAGCACGTTGGACGTTGCATAACTCAAATAATAGAACAAAGGTTTTGAACAAGTTGTATACATATAAAACAAAGTTTTAAACAGAAGGGATTTGGGAAAGGAGGGGTCCTCGGTTGTTTAGCCTACAGGATCACCCCACACAATGTTCGGTAAACACTCCTCAATGAGGGGCTACACGTGACATTAGCGCGTAGTCATCATATCCCATATCTACCCTTCCCACCCCGTGGTCATAGCCTAAAGCGTGCTAGTAAACTTTACGATGCCTATGCGTGCACTACCGGTCCCTTCCTTGTGGCTCTGGAGGTATTTTAGGACCTCTAAATCTGGGCAGTTCTAGACGACCCCTAAGGTGCTTAAAAGGAGAAAATTCTAAGGCGACATGCAAGAACAAATAGGACCTTAGCACATAAGGCAGAAAAGAAGCAATTAGAGGCTCAAGTTCACCTCCACAGATAATGCGTGTAAACTGCACGACTCAAACACAAATAAGGGCAATATTGTTAAACAGTATCCTAAAACATGATGTCTAGGCGAATACCAGAACACATGAGATATGCAGTTTTTATTTTATAAACTCGGAAGTAATTGCCCTATCCATTTGCCTACTGATTTTAAGCCTGCTAAAATCAGAACAACATTAAGTAGCAGAAACAGCTTCAGAACTGCAGGATTTGAAAACGCCCTATAGGCTTGCCTACACGCTGAATGGTGGTGTCCTAAGAGCATGATGACTATGTTTGACATAGTAAAACAGTGGACAAATTTTAAAATAGACTCTTGAGTTCCTATATGCATGCTTTCTAATAGTGAATTAGGGCAATACTCGAAAGAATTCATTTCAGGGAAAATAAACCACTAATTAGACCAGTTTCGAAGTAAACTAATCATGAACTGGATTAACTTATTTAAACTAAACTGATTTTAGATCTATAGGAAGAATTTCTGACGATGTTCCCTATAGGCATGGTATCTAATTGTTAAGAGCTGATGTTAGAAACTTGTAGGCATGATAACAAATAAAAACACATGTAAATACCCGTTATAACAGAAGTTGAACTGGATCATATCCTATAGGCATGGTATCTACTTGTGAAGTTGATTTTAAGACCTATAAACATGATTTCTATTATTAGACCCACTTGAGACCTATAGGCATGATTTCTAACATGGTAAGGCAAACATAACAAATATAAAATCCTATAGGCATGGTTTCTACCCATTTACCCCATAAATATGTAACTACCTACCCTTTTTCACTAGTCACCCTAATATTCGTCTACAAATTATTACAAACCAGATGAATGAATTACATAAATAGATAAAAAGAAAAGAAGAAGTTACACTATAGGGAGCCTGAAGCAGGCCCAAGTGATTTCCCAAGACCTCCAATATCCTCAAATGCCAATTTCATAGATAATATCATTGTCTAGGTGCGTCAGAGTTTCCTAAAGATCTCAAGGATGCCGGGCAGTGCTCACACCTAGACTTTGTAACCAAATTGAGTAAGTGCAGTGGAAGGGCCAGCCTCAGTGTGCCAGAGTTCAGAGGGTTCTCAAAAGGATCCCAAGGCAGTACACACACTGGTGAGGGCAGAACCTAGTGACTTAGGAGTAGAGTGAGAGTGTTTGACATAGTTTGAAAGGTTTTAGTAGGAAAACAGCGTTTAAAAGAGATTTGCTTGAAATAGTTTTGTAAGAAAACACATAGGGAGTTATTAAATAAGACAATTTTAAAAAAAGGTAAGGTGGCTAACAATCAATCAAACCAAATACAGAACCAGAAGAAGTTCATCAGCACTTCGATACATGGAGTCAAACAGGTGCACACGTCCACTTTGGGGTAATGGGGATTTGGGGTAAGCATATGGCACATAGTAAGCACAAATGCACATAGGTACAGAATCAGAGGAGCCTTAAAAGGGGTCAAGGCCTTTAAAGTAGCATGAACTTTTAGAGTTAATAGAGAATTAATAGGCTTAGGATAGCCAATTACTTCATACAGGAAGGTGCATGCCAGGGATCAGAGAAACATAGTCACATTGGGGCACACTAGAAGGGGATCCTAGGGGGGTATATAGCATGCAACATAGAAGGCAGTGAAGTAGACATGTTAATTGCAGGTTGAACAACAAAACCATAGATAGAAGCATATTAGAAACATGACAAATTGAAGTAATAGGAGAAGCATAATGTTTTGGGACTTGAATTAAAATCAGAACATACCAGTAGGGGGATAGTAAACACAAAGTGAAAGAGAACCCAGTAGTTAGCCTTGGCTTGCAACCGGCTGACTTTAGACAGTAGTAAGTAACACAAAAAGAGCGCAGAAAGCTTTTAGTGTGAAAGAGAGAGTTTTTGAACCAATGTCTCGTGTGTTTGTGCTAATGAGAGAGTAGGTATATATAGTAGTTCGAAGCTAGGTAAAATAAGGTAAGAATCACAATGGTATAGTAATTATGGAACTCAGAACCAATTAGAGCAAAATCAGCACAAGTACTCCCCTAAGTTAAGGGAATCAATTCAAACGGTAAAAACAAGTAACAAATAAGGAAAGAAAGCAATGTACGACCCATGAGGAAATATTTCAAATTCAGTAAGTATAGGGTAAACAATTAGGGCTAAGTTCAGAAAACTCTAATTAAGGAGATAGCTAGTAAGAATAAAGTACCAATGCAGACAAGGTAGGCGAATCAATTAATTTTGAAATAGAAAGGGTAGGAATCGAAAGTTTAAAGGAAGGTCTTCCAATCAAACCATGAAACAGGGAATCCAGAATCAATCAAAGAGAAAGTCACGAGTAAGTGTTTAGCATATAAATAGAGCAAGATAAGGATAACCAGACATAGCAAGCAGAGAGGCAAGTCTTGAACGGTCAAGATGAACACAAGCACATAGAGCTGATATAAGTTAGGCATAAGAAACTCAGTAGAAACATATTCGAGGCGAGATAGTCATAGAACTCAAACGAGAACAGGCCAGTCACAATCAAATGAAGAAACCTAGAAAATTAGGGCTTTCAACATAGACGAGTTAAAGATGTGATAAACTCATAGAATCAGTAAAAATAATACAAGAAATAGAAGTTTAAACACACAGAATCAGTTAAACNAGAAATTCCAAAACCCTAATTTTTAGAAGAAGGTGAAAAACACTTGAAATCAACGACTCTTGTAAAGAGTTATAAGGACAGTGTAAAACATTAAAGAAACAAACTCAAATCGTCCTAGATCTGTAAAGATCTAAGAGATATAGGAAGAAATTAGGGTCTCAGAAGAAACCTATATAGAGAAGAAATAACCTGTCTAGAATCCCAAGGATCGTAACAGATACAGCATGATTTTGCTCAAAATCATACTGGAGTAGCCAAGAACAGACAAAGTGACGAACCCTAGATGCAAGTCGGCAAGGCCCTGGGCCCTTGAAGACCTTAGAGAAGGCA
Organism: Nicotiana attenuata; assembly: GCF_001879085.1. NCBI lineage: Eukaryota > Viridiplantae > Streptophyta > Magnoliopsida > Solanales > Solanaceae > Nicotiana > Nicotiana attenuata. The sequence goes on from NW_017670620.1 coordinate 278,342, forward strand.
GGCATGGCATGAGAGAAGCCATTGGAGGCTTAGGAGACGATGAGAGGTCACCGGAGATGACCGGAGAGGAGAGGTTAACGGTTGAAGGGCTAGGGTTAGGTTGAGAGTGTACTGAGAGAGGAGAGGAATCTTAGGGCGGCGGATGTAGGAAAATGATTAGGGTTGGGGGTGGTGGCAGGAATCTGATGGATTTTGGGTCGGGTAGGATGTGTTTGGGGCCTGGATCGGGTAATTCGATTAGGAATTGGGCTGGGGTTGGGTTAAAATTGAGGCTAAAATTGAAATGCAATCTGGCTAGGTTTTAAATAGCCAATTTAACCCTATATAATTTATAATAAATAATAAATGATTTCTAAAAATAATTTTATGTACTAAAATGATTTTAAAATCGATATTAAACATTTTAAAAATATAAAAGATCATTTTATGCATATAAAACGTAATTGTACATTAATAAGGCTAATATTACAATTGTATGCAAATTAGCTTTAAAAATGCAAAATGCAATTATAAAAATGCACTAAAATATTTTAACAATATTTTGGCATAAATATAGAATTTAGATGACTAAATTACCACAACAATAATTTGAGGAATAATTATTGGGGATTTTATGAGAAAAAAAGGGAAAGAAATAAATCAATTTAAAATCTTTAAAAATATAGAAAAATTATTAAAACCTTGTGCATGCTTATATATGCATATATATATATATATTATATATATATATATATATATATATATATATATATTATATATATATATATATATATATATATATATATAATGCTATTTTGAAATTGTTTATGCATATTAAAAATATATAGGAAAAAAATGGGTATCAACAAGAGGGTGTTCATGTGCTAGCAGGGCCTTGGAGTTTGATTATATTCGGAAAAAAGTCAGAGTGGTTGACTCTCAACAACGGTCCTAGTGGATTCAAAAGTTAAAGTGTGGTGTTTGAGGAGTTCGAGTCTGTAGTATGGTTGAGTATCGAGCTTTCGCAGTGGATTATGAAAGGGGCTTGAACTGTTCTGTGTTATCTTCGGTCTGCGATGTAACATGAGAGGAATGGGAGCAAATGACTTTGGATTCATAGAGAAATTGTCAGAATGGGTGTACCAGTTGAAGACGCGAATATGCGCACAAGGAGGATATGAGATGGTTCGTGGGATTTGAGACAGCATGGTCTCGTGAGATAAGGTCACTCAGGATGAGTGCGGATTTGGGTTCGTGATGTTTTGAATGGAGCTATTATTATCCCTAAGGCAAGTATAGAGTAAACCAAAAGAAGTCGAATCGGTTAGCAATGGTTGAATTGGCATGATGGTGGCAATGATCAGTTCCTTCAGCGCGTTGAGTTATGAATGTGATTTGTGGCGGTACATGCGAGGCTTGACGGCCGCCATAATTGATTTTATTTGGAGGTATTCAAGTATTATGGCATGTTATGTGTAGATGGATCTCGGAAGAATCATGGTGGTTTTGACCACTACTTGAGGATTTGTATTTTCTGTGTTTATGAGAATTCAGTCGCGTGTTGCAGTGGTTCTCCTGAAAGGAGTTAACTGAAAGGGTTCTATGTGATTAAGTGATTATTTTATTAGTGGTTGGAGAGTTATGAGGAAATTCTTGTACTGTCGCGTATTGGCATATAAGCACAGTGAGCGGCATGGGAATTGGAAGTTGAGGATCAAGGTTGCTGATTGGTATTGGCAAGAATAGCACGAGTTCGGCGGAGCGAGAAAGGACTCAGATGGTTAGAGTCAGCTGGTACTGTCTTTGGCGTCACCTGAGGTCGGGGTCTTGTGTATGAGGCTTTGCGTGCTGATTGCGGATTCTTGATTTGCTTCATAGCATTAGTGTGGTCGGTGGTATGGATATACAGACTTGCTACATAGTGCAGAAGGTCACGGGAGCGTATTCTACAGGAAGATGGTATAAGTGTGAACAGTAGTCACTTAATTGTTCGATGATTGGGACCAACTATGGAGATTGTGGTGCTATTGCTAATTTGAGAAATTATGCATGAAGGTTGCTCGATTTATTTGGTTGTGGACTGTGGAAGTTTGTTTCGTATTTGACGGTTGTTCTTGTGTGTCATGGAAAAAAGGGTTATTGTAGATCCTTGAAAGGTTGTTAGCCTAGGAGGGTACAATCAAAATCGGCTTGAGGTCCATAGGTGGATCTAAAATATGAATACGGGCTCTATATCAGACCGGATGTCTTCGTTTTGGCATAAGCGCTCCTTATGCAGGAGTATTCGAACGTTGGATATTATTTTGTCGTCGGCTATTTCATGTAATACTATATTATGCTGTGTGGGTTGTGAAACGGCTTGATAAATTGCATATGTATTGAGGTTCCGCGTAGCGATGGTGTTGTGTGAGCAGGATGGCTCTCGAGATGCGTATCATATATCGCACCTTAGTCGTGCTTGAGTTTTGTAGCATAGGGCGCTATCTCTCTCCCCAGGAATTGCATTATGCACTTTGCGTGCTTGTGGTTGATATTCGGGTATTTCACAGGTATGAGCATTTTAGCTCGGTAAGTAATTCCTTTATAGATTATTATGTGTGGATCGGGTGGCACGCCACCACGGATACATTGTTTGGATTGGGTGGCACGCCGCCACGTGTATCATGGTTGGATCGGGTTGCACACCGCAACGGTGTTATGTGTGGATCGAGTTATACGTCGCAACAGTGTGATGTTGAGCACAGTTCCCTATATCTGTTCTTGTGTGTTTTGTTTCTCATTTTCTGAGGAAGGTTCATAACATCTTTTCGGTTGTTTGATTAGTTACGTGGGTTGAGTAGTTCTTTCCAGAGTTCATTTTTCCCTTTGGTATCACATTTGAGTTTGTAGCTTGTTGGCACATTGTGGCATTCAATGAGACTTTAGGCAATGTCTGAGGTGGCTTATTGCCTGAGCAACTTGTACGCTTATTGCCTGAGAAACTTGTACTTGGTGAGACGATATTTTTGGACCTGGGATCAGTGCGATCAGTTTTATATGAAGCATATTACAGAGCAAATATCGATATTCAGTCCAGAATGAGGTAATGGTTCTTGTCAAGAGGAGAAACTCAATGAATTGTTGACTCGGCAGTTGGTTATGGATTCCTACACATCTCTTCCGTCATGGCAGTATTGCAAGAGTTGGAACAGGACTTATATGAGTCATGAGGTGTGTTGTGGGCATCATATTCGTGGGATTTTGGCTATTATGGTCATAGGATGTTACTATGGTCATGTGAATTGTGCGGTGCATGGTGTGGATTCAGAAAAGGTATGCAATCATGTATTGGTGCATCGTGTAGTGATCGATACGGAGTTCGTATGTTGGAAACAGGCATGGCAGAGAATTCCCGATGTTGGAATTGGGCTCTAAGGCTTATTTGACTAAGTAAAAGGGAAAATCTCAGACTGGCTCGAGTTAATGTGCTCAACTGAGTTGTGGTAGCACGGGTAGGTGCACGAGGTGTTAAACAATGATTTCGGACAACACCAGAGCAGTTTTTAGCACGTTCGAGGACGAACTTATGTTTAAGTGGGAGATAATGTAACGACCCGATTGGTCGTTTTGAGCCCTAGTGCGTCGTTCAGCAGTTTGAGGCCATGAGTAGCGTCACGTCATGTATTATGACTTGTACATTTTGTCGGAATTGAAATTCGTGAAGTTCGGAGTTGATTTGGAAAGAAAATTCTCATTTCTGAAGCTTTAAGTTGGAAGAATTGACTAAGGTTGTATTTTTTAGTAAACGACCTCGGAATCAGGGTTTGAAGGCTCCAACAGGTTCGTATGATTATTTTGGATTAGGGCGCATGTCCAGGTCAGGTTTTGGATATCCCGGGAGCGTTTCGGCGCATATTGTGGAAGTTAGCATTTTAGAAAAATTTCATAAATTTGGGTTGAAGTGCATTTCAATATTATCGATGTCTGTTTGGGATGCCAAGTCAGGGAATAGCTCCATATGGTGATTCTAGTACTGGGAGCACGCCCTGATATGGATTTGGAAGTCCGTAGGTCATTTCGGGGCCATTTGGCAAAAGTCAGAAATTTGAAGGTTTTTGAGATGGTTGATCGTAAGTGGACTTTTTGATATCGGGGTCGGATTCCGATTGGAGTAGGTCCGTAATGTTGAATATGACTTGTGTGCAAAATTTGAGGTCAATTGCACATGATTTGATAGGTTTCGGCATCGAATGTGGAAGTTTAAAGTTCTAAAGTTCATTAAGCTTGAATTGGGGTGCGATTCATGAATTCGACGTTGTTTTATGTGATTTGAGGCCTCGAGCAAGTTTGTGTTATGTAATGGGACTGGTTTGTGTTATTGGACGGGGTCCCCGGGGCCTCGGGTGTGTTTCGAGGTGGTTTCGGATAAATTTGAGCTGCTTTGGAACTGCTGTTGCTGGTATCTGGTTTCCTTCTTCGCGAACGCGAAGGGAGTCCCACGTTCCCGAAGAGGAATTTTGAGGCTGCTGAGTTTTGGTCTTCGCGAACGCAACGTGGAGGTCACGAACGCGAAGGGATTGCCTGAGGGACCTACACGATTGCGAAGGGACAATCGCGAATGCGCAGAAGGAAAAGGGGGAGCTGGGCTTGGAGCCATTTAGCCTTCGAAAACGCGGAGCCCCAACGCGAACGCGAAGCAGAGGAGTATGCATCCTTCACGAACGCGTGGCTTTAAGCGAACGCAAAGAAGGGCGGACCTGGGCTAGGCAGAATGTTTTAAAATCGGGGTTTGAGTTCATTTCACCCATTTTTCACACGGCTTGGGCGATTTTTGAAGCTTTTGAAGAAGGGATTTCATCATCTATCATGAGGTAAATGATTTACACTAGTTGTGACTTAAATACAAGGTTTATATATGGATTTAGACATGAAAATTTGTAGAAACTTGGGATTTTGATGAAAAATCTAGAAATTGGTATTTTGGATTTTGACCACGAATTTGGGCGTGGAATTGAGAATAAATTATATATTTGAGTTCGTGGGGTTATGGGTAATGTTTAGCTTCGAAAATTTTGGAATCCGGGCACGCGAGCCCGAGGGTGATTTTATCGACTTTTCGAACAGAGTTGAAAATTTTTGTAAATTGAATTGTTATGAGTATTAGAGTTTTTTTATTGGTTTGCACATTGTTTGACTAGTTTGGAGAGTTGGGCATCGGTTTGAGCATTTAGAGTGGCGTTGGAGCTGGTTATGGAACTTCGGAGCAATGTAAGTCTCTTGTCTACTCCTGTGAGGGGGAAATTACCCCTAGGCGTTGTAAATTGATGTGTGCTACTTGTGTGGGGGCTACGTAAGCGCAAGGTGACGAGAGCCCGTACGTAGCTACATTCATGTTATTGTCCGGGTAGGCTTAGGTTCACATCATGCTATAACTATACTACTTGAGTTGTCACTCACCTATTAAATTTCATCTGTTTTACAATACTACTTGAGACTAGACTTGCTATCGTAGAGACTTCACAAGTTCATGATTAGTCACTGAATAATTTTTCTCCTCTTACGAAAAGATTCTGCGATATATATATGTTTCAATGAAAGGTTTTGTTAAGGAAATTAGAACTCACACGTTTATTCGTGAGTGGGGTCAAGGACCCGTTAAAGCTTCTTATTCTAATGGGATCAGGCCGTTCGCCTTGGCAGGATTATGTACTTCACATCTGATGGGATAGGGTCGTTCGCCTCGGCAAGATTTATGTACCACACTCTCATGGGAGTGGGTTGTTCGCCTCGGCAGGTTAATAGATGCATCTATGGTTCATGTCATTTGACCCTCGGCAATTCATAGTTTAATTATTTATGTTGGATCAGGCCGTACGCCTCAGTATTTCTATAAAAATATCCTCATGGAAATCGAGCGTAATATTCGGCAAGAAGCCTTTCCTTCTTACAATTATGACAACCTATCTGATGAGATCCACTATATCTATATATATGCTCCGGTTAAGGAGGAAATTGCTAATGGAGAGCTTGAGTTTATTGCAGAGAGGAGGATTGTACCGCGTATTTATACTCGTTTATTTCGTTTATTTGTTCTACCTCATATCTACTTATCATTTCTGTACCAGATATTATTGGACCACTAGTAAGTGTTGATGTCGACCCCTCGTCACTACTCCTCGGGGGTTAGGCTAGATATTTACTGAGTACACGTAGATTTACGTACTCATACTACACTTGCTGTACATTTTGTTGTACAGGCACATGTATGTTTAGTGGCCTAGTGAGCGCAGCTGCATTGTTGATACGGGGACCTAGGTGAGCTGCATCTTATGTTACGATCCGCAGCCAGCAGAGTCTCCTTCAGAGTATTTATATTTTTCTTTTCTGTCAAAAGTTGTATTTCGGACAGATGCTGTATTTTTATTTTATTTTTCCTAGTTCATGCTCATGCAGTTGTGACACCGGGTTTTGGGATGATTATGGGTTATGTAGTATTGAGATTGTTAAAAAATATTATTATTTACTTTGAAATTTCCATCTTCTACTATTTAATGAAGGAAAAGTATGATTTGAAAAATACTAAAATGAGAATTAAATTATTATTAATTGTTGGCTTGCCTGACAGCGGTGTCCGGCGCCATCACTATATTTACTGGATTTTAGGTCGTGACACTAATAGTTACTATTGTTTTGCTTACCGATTCTTTTTCATTTCACTTTCTACAAAGGCTGGTGTAACCTCAATCTTTTTATCCTGAACATGTTCCAAAATTTGTTCACTTATAAAATTTGATGTACCATGCTTCTGATCTGATTTTCTTGCATCAACCAAGCATTCATGGTTGTTATGAAATTTTATCACCCTGAAAAGTATGGAATTTTTTATTCTGGTAGTACGTACATTCCAACCAAATTTCTCCACAATGCATTTCAGCTCGTATCTCTTTGAACATGATCTAGCAACAGTGAATTCAACTTTTTGGTTTATCTCCAAGCTGTAGAAAAATTTAGTCATGCTCTTCTTGTTCTCAAAAATTGATCCTACTTTTACTTCCTCAGGCAATGCATCGTGACTAAGTATTTTCATGGTGGAGATTTGTCACGACCCAAAAACCAACCCTGTCGTGATGGCGCCTATCGTGGTACTAGGCAAGCCGACACATTTTCATAACAAATCAATATTTTCATGTCAAAGATAATTCCAAAGCTATTTAATATAAGACCTTCATAAAGGAGTTCAAATCAAAAACAAAGTGCGGAAAAGAAAGCCCGACATCGGGGTGTCACTAGTCATGAGCATCTACTACAATTTGTTTGACAATATCGAGACTAACATAGTCTGCAAAATAACTAAATACAACTAAAGGAAGATAAGAGGGAGAAGAGCAGGATTGCGATCGCCAGGCAGCTACCTTGCTATCTCCGAGAAAATCTACAACTTGAATAGTCAACAGCCGCTACCGTGTCATACGCCTGGATCTGCACACAAGGTGCAGGGAGTAACGGGAGTACGCTAACTCAGTAAGTAACAACAGTAAATAAAGGCTGAGAAGTAGTGACGAGCAATAATGCATGTAAATTTCATATCACAAAAACTCAGTAAAAAATACGGCATGCCTTTAAACCATAGTATGAATCAAATCAGCTTGTTTAAATCCAATTCCAGTAAAATCAGTTAGAAAACATCTTTCAACAGTTTTAGAAAAAAGTTTCAATGCAAAAGTGAGTAAAATGATGAAATCATAAACAGCCCCTCGGGCAAACATCTCTCATATACAGCCCCTCGGGAAAGCCTCACCTTCACTCATATACAGCCCCTCGGGCAAACATCACCATCGCCCATGCCTCCCAATCACTCAGCACTCGCACTCAGTAGGTACCTGCGCTCACTGGGGGTGTGCAGACTCTGGAGGGGCTCCTTCAGCCAAAGCGCTATAACAAGCCAATCATGGCATAAATCAATCAGGCTCGAGGCCTCACACAGTCATGAATCAATAAAGCATGTTGCAGCGTGCAGCCCGATCCCATAAATATCCTCACAAACCAGGCCCTCGGCCTTACTCAGTCATAACCTCTCCAGCCTCTCGGGCTCTCAGAAAACAAGGTATTCAACCCAAACAACATTTATATGATGCATCAAAAACGGAGTAATAGAGACTGAGTTATGCAGTAAATAAGTATAAACATGACTGAGTATAGATTTCCAATTGAAAACAATGAGAGGATAGCAATAAAAGACCTCTAAGGGTCCAAACGACACTGGCATAAGGCCTAAACATGGCATCCAGCCTGATTTACAGAAATTCTTTCTAAAACATGTAAGAAGCATGTAGTTTCAACAAAATATTCAACTTTACAATAGATACGGGACGGACCAAGTCACAATCCCCTACTTTGCACGCCCACACGCCCGTCACTTAGCATGTGTGCCACCTCAAAATAGTCACATGACACAAAATTCGGGGTTTCATACCCTCGGGACTAGATTTACAATCGTTACTTACCTTAAACCGATCAAATCTCTACATTGCGGTGCCTTTTCCCCTCGACTCGGTCTCCAAATTCTCTAAATCTATTCACAATCAGTACAATACCATCAATATATGCTTAAGGAATGATTTCCACAAGAAAAACTACCAAATTAGACAAAGAACCCGAAATCGGCTCAAACCCGGCCCCCGGACCCACATCTTGAAAGCTCATTCACTCACGAGTCTACCCATACCAATTTCATCAAAATCTGACCTCATTTGGTCCCTCAAATCCCCAAATTACTTCCTCAAGAACTCTTCCATTTCCCCCCAATTCCCAATTTAGATGATAAAATCAAGATACGATCATGGAGTTTAACCAAAATTAAGTGAAGAACACTTACCCCAATCAACTCCCTGAAAATGCCTTCGAAAATCGCCCAAATCCGTGGTCTCTAGCTCAAAATATGGAAAATGGGCTCAAACCCTCGATTTTGAATATAACACTGTCTGCCTAGATTTTCCTCTTCGCGATAGTGCCCTCGCGTTCGCGAAGCACAAACTGCCTCTGACCGAAAATTCCTCCTTCGCGAACGCAAGGACCCTCTCACGAACACAAAGCCTACACTGGTTGACCCTACACGAACGCGGAACTCTCCTCGCGAACGCGTAGGCTTAAATTCCTGAAGATCCAATGACCATTGACTCTACCGCAACGCGATGACCTGGTCGCGAACGCGTAGCCTTAATGTCCTACACCTTCGCGAACGCGGGAAGTACTACGCGAACACGAAGGAAAACCCAACTTCCCTTCTCAAATGCCTTACGCGAACGCAAGAGCCCTCTAGCGAACGCGATGAAGGAAATCTCTGCAACATCACACTAGAAAATCTGCCAACTTCTAAAGCCAAGAAATGATCTGTTAACCACCCGAAACTCACCCGAGGCCCTCAGGACCTCAACCAAACATACCAACACATCCCATAACATCATTCAAACTTAGTCGAACCTTCGAATCACTCAAAACAACAAAATTACCCTCGAATTCAAGCCTAAGAACTTCTAAACGTCCAAATTTCACAAACGACGATGAAACCTATCAAATCACGTCCGAATGACCCCAAAATTTGCACACAAGTCAGAAATGACACCACGAACCTACTCCAACTTCCGAAATTCCATTCCGACCCCGATATTAAAATTTTCACTGCCGACCAAAATCGCCAAAATTCCAACTTTCGCCAATTCATGCCTAATTCTACCACGGACCTCCAAATCACATTCCGGACGCGCTCCTAAGTCCAAAATAACCTAACAGAGCTAACGAAACCATCAAATTCAAATCCGAGGTCGTTTACACATAAGTCAACATCCAGTCAACTTTCCCAACTTAAGCCTTCACAAAGAGACGAAGTGTCTCAATTTACTCCAAACCCACTTCGGATCCGAACCAACTAACCCGGTTAGTCAAAATACAGCTGAAGAACACAAAAAAAGTGGGAAATGGGGGAACGGGGCTATAACTCTCAAAACGACCGGCCGGGTCATTACATCATCCCCCTCTTAAAGGAACGTTCATCCTCGAACGGGTCTAGAAACATACCTGAAGTCTCAAACAGGTATGGATATCTACTCCACATCTCCCGCTCAGTCTCCTAAGTAGCCTCCTCCATGGGCTAACCTCTCCATTGCACCTTCACTGAAGCTATGTCCTTTGACCTCAACTTTCGAACCTGCCGATCCAAAATAGCCACTAGCTCCATATCATAAGTCATATCACCCTCCAACTGAACTGTGCTGAAATCCAAGACATGAGACGGATCACCGATATACTTCCGGAGCATAGAAACATGAAATACTGGATGCACGCCCGACAAGCTAGGTGGCAAAGCAAGCTCATAAGCCACCTCCCCAATCCTCCGAAGCACCTCAAAAGGCCCACTCAACCGAGGGCTCAACTTGCCCTTTTTCCCAAATCTCATAACACCCTTCATGGGTGATACCTTCAGCAAAACCTTCTCCCCAACCATGTAAGACACATCACGGACCTTTCTGTCAGCATAACTCTTTTGCCTATACTGCGTCATGCGAAGATGCTCCTGAATCAACTTCACCTTATCTAATGCATCCTGAACCAAGTCTGTGCCCAAAAGCCTAGCCTCACCTGACTCGAACCAACCCACTGTAGATCTACACTGCCCCCCATATAAAGCCTCATACGGAGCCATCTGAATACTCAACTGATAATTGTTGTTATATGCAAACTCCGCGAGTGGCAGAAACTAGTCCCATAAACCCCCAAAATCAATGACACAAGCACGTAACATATCCTCCAATATTTGAATAGTGTGCTCGGACTGCCCGTCCGTCTGAGGATGAAATGTCGTGCTCAACTCCACCTGAGTGCCCAACTCTCGATGCACGAATCTCCAAAACAACGATGTAAACTGTGTGCCTCTATATGAAATGATGGAAACTGGCACTCCATGAAGGCAAACAATCTCTCTGATGTAAATCTTCTCAGCCAACCACTCTAAAGAATAGGTAGTACACACAGGAATGAAGTGCGCGGACTTGGTCATATCCACAATCACCCAAATTGCATCGAACTTTTCCAAAGTCCGTAGGAGTCCAACTATGAAATCCATGGTGATCTACTCCCACTTCCACTTTGGAATTTCTATCTGCTGAAGCATGCTACCCGGTCTCCGAACTCATATTTCACCTGCTGACAATTGAGACACCAAGCTACAAACCCCACTATATCTTTCTTCATTCTCCTCCACCAATAGTGCTGCCTAAAATCCTGATACATCTTCGTGGCACACGGATGGATGGAATACCACGAACTATGGGCCTCCTCAAGAATCAACTCCCAAGCCCATATACATTGGGCACACAATCCAGCCCTGCATCTTTAATACCCCATCATCACCAATAGTCACATCTCTGGCATCATCATGCAGAACTTTGTCCTAGAGGACAAGCAAATGAGGGTCATCATACCGGCGCTCTCTGATATGATCGAATAAGTAAAACCGAGAAACCACACAAGCTAGGACCCGACTAGGCTCCGAAAAATCCAATCTCACAAACCAATTGGCCAAAGTTTGAACATGAACCGCAAGAAGTCTTTCCCCAACAAGCAGGAATGCAAGACTACCCATACTCACTGTTTTCCTACTCAAGGCATCGGCCACCACATTGGCCTTTCCCGGATGGTACAAAATAGTGATATCATAGTCCTTTAGCAACTCCAACCATCTCCGCTGACTCAAATTGAGATCCTTCTGTTTGAACAAGTGTTGGAGGCTACGATCATCAGTAAACACCTCACAAGACACACCATGGAGATAGTGCCTCCAAATCTTCAACGTGTGAACAATGGCAGCCAACTCCAAATTGTGAACAGGGTAGTTCTTCTCATAGGGCTTTCAACTGGCGAGAAGAATAAGCAATCACTCTACCCTCCTGCATCAAAACACACCCAATGCCGACCCGAAAAACATCATAATATACGGTATAAGAACCTGAAGCTGATGGCAGAACTAACACTGGAGCTGCAGTCAAGGCAATCTCGAGATTCTGAAAGCTCGCCTCACACTCATCCGACCACCTAAAAAGAGCACCCTTTGGGTCAATTTGGTCAAGAGTGATGCAATAGATGAAAATCCATGCACTAACCGACGATAATAACCCGCCAAACCAAGAAAGCTATGAAGCTCTGTGGCTGAGGACGGTTTGGGCCAACTCTGGACCGCCACTATCTTCTTCGGATCAACCTGAATACCTTCACTGGACACCACGTGCCCCAAGAACGCCACTGAACAGAACCAAAACTCACACTTGGAGAACTTAGCATAAAGCTTCTCCTCCCTCAACCACTGCAATACAGGTCTCAAATGCTCAGTGTGCTCCTCCTGGCTACGAGAGTACACCAGAATATCATCAATGAATACAATAACAAACGAGTCGAGATAAGGCCGAAACATGTTGTTCATCAAATGCATGAACGCTGTTGGAGCATTGGTCAGCCAAAAGACATCACAAGGAACTCATAATGACCATATCAGGTCCTGAAAATTGTCTTAAGAATGTCTGAGTCCCTAATCTTCAACTGGTGACACCCTGACCTGAGATCAATCTTGGAGAACACCCTCGCTCCCTGATGCTGGTCAAATAAATCATCAATACGAGGCAAAGGATACTTGTTCTTGATTGTGACTTTGTTCAACTGCCTCTAATCAATGCACATCCTCAAAGTGCCATCCTTCTTCTTCACAAATAGAACAGGCGCACCCCAAGGTGACACACTAGGCTGAATAAACCCCTTATCAATGAGTTCTTGAAGCTGCTCCTTCAATTCCTTTAACTCCGCTGGTGCCATACTATACGGTGGAAAAGAAATGGCCTGAGTGCCTGGCACCAAATCAATACCAAAGTCAATATCCCTATCCGGCGGCATGCCTGACAGGTCTACAGGAAATACATCCGAAAATCTCTAACCACCGGAACCGAATCAATGGTAGGAGTCTCTGCACTCACATCCCTCATATAAGCCAAATAAGAAAGACACCCCTTCCCAACCATTCGCTGGGCCCTCAAGAATGAAATCACCCTACTGGGAACATAGTCCAATGAACCTCGCCACTCAATGTGTGGCAACCCCGGCATAGCCAACGTCACAGTCTTAGCATGACAATCTAGAACAGCATGACATGGAGACAACCAATCCATACCCAATATCACATCAAAATCCACCATATTGAGCAGCAAAAGGTATACTCGGGTCTCCAAATCCCTAATAGTCACCACACAAGACCGATATACGCGGTCCACAACAGTAGTATAGCCCAAAGGAGTAGATACATGAACAGATAAAATAAGAGACTCGCAGAGCGTATCCGAATAATTTGCAAAATATGACGACACATATGAAAAAGTGGAACCGGGATCAAATAATACAGAGCCATTCCTGTGGCAAGCTAAGACAATACTTGTGATCATAGCATCTGAAGCAATAGCATCTGGTCTGGCTGGGAGTGCATAAACGGGCCTGATCGACCTCCCCCTCTAGGGCGACCACTAGCTGACTGACCTCCACACCTACTGATTAGGCGAGTGGTGAAGTAATTGATGTCGGAAGTCAGTGGCTGACTCCTCTACTGAGGCGAACCCCCATGACGATGAGGACACTGCCTCCACATATGCCCAAACTCCCCACACTCAAAACAACCCCTTGGTACTGGTGACGGGGACCGAATGGAACCCCTAGCACCGGGATAACTAGCAGAAGAACCTGGCATGGAGGAACCCCGAACTCATGGAGCACGGGACGAACTCTGGGCTGGGAGGGCACTAAGTGATGAATGGCCCTGATGAGAACTGTGAGAACCATGGCCCGATGATGTACCATGGTGAACTGAGCGAGCTGACTAAGCATGTATGAATGGACGACCTCTCGTGCTGGAACTGACCCTCATGAGGAGCACCACCAAAACTACCAAATCCACGAGGCCTCTTAGCCTCCCTCCACTCGCTCCTGGCGGCGAATCGACTCTATGTCCCGAGCAATGTCAACAACCTCCTCAAAAGAAGCACCAGACACCCTCTCTCTAGTCATAAGAATCCACAACTGATATGTGAGGCCATCAATGAACCTCCTAATCCTCTCCCTGTCCGTGGGAACCAACCAAATAGCATGATAGGACAACTTAGAAAATCTTATCTCGTACTGCGTCACAGTCATATCATCCTGACGCAACTGCTCGAACTGCCAGCGCAGCTCCTCTGTGCAGGACTGCGACACATACTTCTCCAAGAAGAGAACGGAGAACTGCTGCCAAGTAAGGGGCACTGCACCAACAGACCTACGCCTCTCATAAGCCTCCCACCAAGTGAAGGTAGCTCCAAAGAACTGAAATGTAGTGAACGAGACCCCATTGGTCTCCAGAATACCCGATGTACGGAGAATCCTCTAACAATTGTCCAAGAAACCTTGGTCATCCTCGCCCTCTGTACCACTGAAAGTCGGAGGCTGAAGTCTACCAAACCTCTCCAATCTACGCTGCTCGTCATCAGGCATGATTGGTACAAAATAATCATGAGCAGGTGCAACCGGATGGGCTGGTGGTGCCCCCGGTGTCTAAAGTCCCTGAACAACCTACTCGGGTGTACAGGCGGCGGGAGTTTAAGTGCCTCCCCCGGCCTGGGAAGTAGCTGTTATGGTAATAACAGAGACCGCCTGAGCAAGACTGGTGCACACGGTCAGAGTCAGAGCTAAGGTCTCCTGAAGACGTGGGATAACAATAGGCACAGCTGGTGCCTGAGCTGGTCCCGTTGGTGCATCCACAACTGGGACCTGATCATGAACTGGAGCGGCTGGTGGATCTGTAGGTGCTGCCATAGCTGCTGTGCGGGCTACACCCTTACCCTACCACGGCCTCGATCACGAACTCGGCCTCTCACAGCCCCAACTGGTGGTACTGGTGGTCGTCCGTCCTGACCGGTAGCACGTGTCCTCACCATCTGTGAGAGAATAGAATAATAGAAGTTTAGTTACCAGAATCAACAGATTCACATGACAAGAATTCAAGAATGTGAAGTTTTCCTAAAGGTTCTACAGCCTCCCGAAGATAAGTACAGACGTCTCCGTACCAATCCGCAAGACTCTACTAAACCTGCTCATGACTCGTGAGACCTATAAAACCTAGACTCTGATACCAACTTGTCACGACCCAAAAACCAACCCTGTTGTGATGGCGCCTATCGTGGTACTAGGCAAGACAACACATTATCTAAACAAATCGATATTTTCATGTCAAAGATAATTCCAAAGATATTTAATATAAAACCTTCAAAAAGGAGTTCAAATCAAAACAAAAGTGCGAAAAAGAAAGCCCGACATCAGGGTGCCACTAGTCAAGAGCATCTACTACGATTTGTCTGACAATATTGAGACTAACGTAGTCTGGAAAATAAATAAATACAACTAAAGGAAGATAAGAGGGAGAAGATCAGGACTGCGATCGCCAAGCAGCTACCTTGCTATCTCCGAGAAAATCTGCAACTGGAATAGTCAACAGCCGTTACTGTGTCCAGATACACCTGGATCAGCACACGAGGTGCAGGGAGTAACGTGAGTACGCCAACTCAGTAAGTAACAACAGTAAATAAAGGCTAAGAAGTAGTGACGAGCAATAATGCATGTAAAGTTCATATCACAAAAACTCAGTAAAAAATACGACATGCCTTTAAAACCATAGTTTGAATCAAATCAGCTTGTTTAAATCCAGTTCCTGTAAAATCAATTTGAAAACATCTTTCAACAGTTTTTAAAACAATTCCTCTACCTTGCATTCTCTTTCTTTGCTGTGAAGTGGATGTGGATTCGAACAGCCCATCGGGCAAACATCTCTCGTATACAGCCCCTCGGGCAAACCTTACCATCACTCATATACAGCCCCTCAGGCAAACATCACCATCGCTCATGCCTCCCAGTCACTTAGCACTCGGCACTCACACTCAGTAGGTACATGTGCTCACTGAGGGTGTGCAGACTCCGGAGGGGCTCCTTCAGCCCAAGTGCTATAAATAGCCAATCATGGCATAAATCAATCAGGCCCTCGGCCTCACTCAGTCATGAATCAGTAAAGCATGTTGCGACGTGTAGCCCGATCCCATAAATATTCTCACAAATCAGGCCCTCGGCCTCACTTACTCATAACCTCTCCAGCCTCTCGGGCTCTCAGAAAACAAGGTATTCAGCCCAAACAACATTTATATGATGCATCAAAAATGGAGTAATAGAGTGTAACGACCCGGCCGGTCATTTTCAGAATTTACGCCCCGATCCCCTATGAACTGCCTACCCTGAGTCTATTTTTTGCTATTTTGATTTTCCGGGATGTTCGGTTTTAAGTTTCGGAGAGTTTTGGGACACTTAGTCCCTAAATGAGAGCTTAAGTATTGGAAAGTTGACCGTAAGTGGAACAGTGTGAAGATAGCCTCGGAATGGAAATCCTATGGTTTCGTTAACTCTGTTAGGTGATTTCAGGTTAGGAGCGTGTTTGGATTGTGTTTTAGAGGCCCGTAGCTAATTTAGGCTTGAAATGCCGAAAGTTGAATTTGTGATGTTTCCGGTTCGATAGTGAGATTTTGATCCGAGGGTCGGAATGGAATTTCGAGAGTTGCAGTAGTTCCATCATGTCATTTGTGATGTCTGTGCAAAATTTCAGGTCATTCGGACGTGGTTTGGTTGGTTTTTGATCAAAAGCCAAATTCGGAGGATTTTAGAAACTTAGGCTTGAATCCGATGTGTTTTGGTTATTTTGATGTTGTTTGGAGTGTTTTGAAGATTGGTACAAGTTTGAATAAGGTATTAGGTGATGTTTGTGCTTTTGGTTGAGGTCCCGGAGGCCTCGCGGTGATTTCGGATGGTTAACGGGGAGTTGAGGAAATGTAGCAGCTGCTGTATTTTTTTTGCTGCTTTTGGAATTTTCGCATCTGCGATTTGGGGACCGCAGATGCGGCGCCGCAGAAGCGGCTAAGGAGACCGTAGAAGCGGATTTTTCCCTTTCCTTCAGGTTCCGCAGATGCGGAATTAGCTGGTTGCCTTCGCGAAATTGAGCGATTCTTTCACCATTTTCATTCGGGTTTGAAGCTTTTGAGAGAGATTTTTGAGGAAAACAAAGGGAATCACTTGGAGGTAACGTCCTTGACTTCAAAACTCGTTTTTATGTGATTAAAGACCTAACTAGTGATGAGAAATTTGGGAAAAATGGGTAATTAGGGCTTGAGTTTAAGAGGACTTTAAATGAGGATTCGAGGGGTCATTTGGACCCCAATTTCAGTGTTCTTGTTATGTATAGACTCGTGAGAGTAAAGGTTTCTGAAAACATAAATTTTACCCGATTTTGAGACGTGGGCTTGAGGGGCGTTTTGGTCATTTTACCTAATTTCGCATATTAGCTTAGAATTTAATTATAGAATCAGTTGCTTGAGGTGTTATTTACATTTATGAAATTTAATTGAATAGACTTGGGTCATTTGGAGTCGGATACTCGTGGCAAAGGCGTGGTTTCTGGTTGACTTGCACTTGTTCGAGGTAAGTGGCTTGTCTAACCTTGTGTGGGGGACTTTTCCCCTTAGGATTGATATTGTGGTAATTGAAATGCCTCGTATGTGAAGTGACGAGCACGTACTTGTGCTAATTGTTGCAAATCCGGTTTTTCTTTAAAAATAGCCTTGAATTGTGTTCTTCCTTTTCTTGCTTACATTGTTTGGACGTTAAACCTGCTGTAGCTTAGAGAAACATGTCTACTTGACTAAATTGTTCTATTTGCCTTAACTGCCTTAATTGTATTACGTGAATCATGCTAGCTGAAGATTACCTGCTTCACTTTGATATGAAATTGATTGGATTGAATTCTTATTGTTGCTGTGAATTTACTTTGGGACTACGGAACGATATTCCGGGAGATCCCCCTGCACTTTTACTTTGGGACTACGGGACGGTATCCCGGGAGCTCCCCTGTATGTTTACTTTGGGACTACGGAATTGTATTCCGGGAGATCCCCCTGCACATTTATGCGTTGGACTACGGGACTGCACCCGGGAGATGCACTGAGATGATATTTATATTTGGGGACTACAGGACGGTATCCTGGGAGATCCCCGGTTGTTATCTTGGAGCCGAGTTGTGTTCTTTTACTGTGTTTTACTTGCCTCTATGATAGTTGTTGTTGTCCTTTATATCTTGTGTTACTCACTTACAGTGTTATTTCACACTGTTAAACCTTATATCTTATTTAACCTCAGTAGGGCCCTAACCTTCCTCGTCACTACCCAACCGAGGTTAGGCTTGGCACTTACTGAGTACCGCTGTGGTGTACTCATGCCCTTCCTGTGCATGTTTTTCATGTGCAGATCCAGGTACCTCTACTCAGGCTTACCATTCTTGAGGCGAGGCAATTCTACGGGACTTCGAGGTATATCTGCCGCGTCCTCTGACCGAGGAGTCTCTTTCTATTCCTGCATCTAGTATTTAGCCCTTCTGTACTTTATGTTCTTGTTAGACATTCCGGAGATTAGAATTATGTAGTGTTTTTCTCAGCTTGTGGATCCGTGAGTTTCCAGGTTTTGGGATAGTGCATCAGATTTTGGAAAGTTGTGTGTATATGCCAAGCAGCATTTAAATATTGTTTCTTTCAGTTAATCGGCTTTTGATTATTTATTTCCGCAAGATTAGTTATTTTCCGCATTTGTTAGGCTTACCTAGTCGTAGAGACTAGGTGCCGTCACGATAGTTCACGGAGGGCGAACTGGGGTCATGACAAGTTGGTATCAGAGCCCTAGGTTCGTAGGAGTCATGGATCACAAGCCAGTTTATTAGAGTTTCACTGATCGGTACGGAGACGTCTGTACTTATCTACGAGAGGCTATGTGACTGTTTGGAAAAATTTCTCTTTATTTGAGTTCCTTGTCGTGCGAGATTTTTGATATCCCAATTCTAAATTTCTGTCTTTCTATTCTCTCACAGATGGTGAGGACACGTGCTACTCGAGATGACCAAGCACCCGCGCCCCCTACTGGAGCCGTCAGAGGCCGGGGCCAGGGTAGAGGCTGAGGACGCGCTCGTGGTACAGCCAGAGCACCCGCGCGAGCTGCCACCGAGGTACCACCAGCAGTACCAGCCGGAGTCCAGACACCTGATACGTCTGCCACTACTACTCCAGCACTCCAGGAGACTTTGGCACAGTTTATGAGCATGTACACAATTTTGGCTCAGGCAGGGTTGTTTCCCCTTGGTGCAGCCACATCCCAGGCTGGGGGAGGAGTATAGACTCCCATCGCCTGCACTCCTGAGCAGCGAGTGCATGTTGAGCAGGTTCCAGAGGTTATTCCTACGCCGTCTGCAATACCAGTTCAGCCCGAGGATAGGGCAGCAGCTTCAAAGGATGAGCAGCGGAGACTCGAGAGGTTCAAGAAATATGATCCTCCTGTATTCAGTGGGTTAGCATCAGAGGATGCCTTGGGGTTTCTGGAGGAGTGCTACTGTATTCTTCGTACTATGGGCATATCAGGATCGAGCGGGGTTTCCTTCACTACTTTCCAGCTTCGCGGAGCCGCCTATCAGTGGTGGCATGCTTATGAGTTAGACAGTCCGAATGAGGCAACTTCCCTGACTTGGACTCGGTTTTCAAACATGTTCACGAGGGAGTATGTCCCCCAGAGTCTTAGGGAAACCTGGCGCACGGAGTTTAAGCATTTGCGCTAGGGTACTATGATTGTCTCGGATTATGATGTCCGTTACATTGACTTGGCTAGACATGCACCAGCTTTGGTTTCTACGGTTCGCGAGAAGGTTCGCCGGTTCATTGAGGGGCTTATTCCCAGCATCAGATCTAGCATGGCTCGTGAGTTAGAGATGGATATATCTTATCAGCAGATGGTGAGCATTGCTAGGAGGATTGAGGGTATGCATACTAGGGACAGAGAGGAGAGGGAGGCCAAGAGGTCTCGAGAGTCGGGTCATTATTCTGGTGCCTGTGCCCCAGCTGCAGGTCGTCATGGTAAGGGTCATATGGGCCGCCCCGTTCATTCAGCTCTTCCAGCAGCCAGTGGTATTCTAGCGCCACCTAGGCCTCAAGAGCCTTATTGTGCACCTCCAGTCTCTAGTGCGCCTCCTGCACGGGGTGCTTCCAGTGGTCAGTCCAGCAGACCTGGCTCGAGCCAGTCACAGCCGCCACATCCTCCCAGAGCTTGTTTTGAGTGTGGTGACACACGCCATATGGTGAGGGATTGCCCCAGACTCAGGAGGGGTGCACCTCCGCAGACTCCTCAGCCACAGCAGGCCCCGTAGAGCTCTCAGGCTACGGTCCCAGCGCCAGTTGCTACTCCACCGGCCCAGCCAGCCAGGGGTGGAGGTCGGGGAGGTAGAGGTCACCCTCGAGGGGGAGGCCAGGCCAGATACTATGCTCTTCCAGCCCGTACCGAGGCTGTCGCCTCCGACTCTGTCATCATAGGTACTATCTTAGCCTGTCACAGAGATGCATCGGTTCTATTCGATCCATGCTCCACTTATTCTTATGTGTCTTCTTACTTTGCCCCAAATTCGGGTGGTCCTCGGGATTCTTTGAGTTCCCCAATTTATGTTTCTACTCCTGTGAGAGATTCTCTTGTTGTGGACCGCGTTTACCGGTCATGTTTGGTTATTCTTGGTGGTTTTGAGACCAGAGCCGACTTATTGTTGCTCAACATGGTTGATTTTGATATTATCTTGGGCATGGACTAGTTGTCGCCCCATTATGCTATTCTTGATTGTCACGCCAAAACCGTGACACTGGCCATGCCAGGTGTACCGCGTATTGAGTAGAGGGTGTTTTAGGTCACACTCCTAGTAGAGTTATTTCTTTCCTTAAGGCTCAGCGTATGGTTGAGAAAGGTTGTGATGCGTACTTAGCTTATATGAGAGATGCCAGTATGGATACTCCTTCTGTTGATTCAGTCCCAGTGGTACGGGATTTCCCTGATGTGTTTCCAGCTGATCTTCCAGGCATGCCACCCGATAGAGATATTGATTTTGCCATTGATCTGTTGCCGGGCACTCAGCCCATTTCTATCCCTCCGTATCGTATGGCTCCTCCTGAGTTGAAGGAGTTGAAGGAGCAATTGCAGGAATTACTTGATAAGGGTTTCATTCAGCCCAGTGTATCGCCTTGGGGTGCTCCTGTGTTATTTATGAAGAAGAAGGATGGTTCTATGCGCATGTGTATTGATTACCGCCAGTTGAATAAGGTGACTGTGAAGAACTGCTATCCTTTGCCTCGTATTGATGACCTGTTCGACAAGTTGTAGGGTGCTTGTGTGGTTTCTAAGATTGACTTGCGTGCAGGCTATCATCAGTTGAAGATTTGGGAGCCAGATATCCCGAAGACTGCCTTCAGGACTCGGTATGGTCATTACGAGTTCCTTGTTATGTCATTTGGGCTGACTAATGCCCCAGCAGCCTTCATGCATCTGATGCACAGTGTTTTCCGGCCATATCTCAATTCATTCATGATCGTTTTTATTGATGACATTGTGGTATATTCTCGGAGTCGGGAAGATCATGAGCAGCACCTGAGGACAGTGCTCCAAGCCTTGAGAGAGAAGAAGTTGTATGCTAAGTTCTCAAAATGTGAGTTTTGGCTGGATTCCTTGGCGTTCTTAGGTCATGTGGTCTCGAGAGAGGGTATTCAGGGGGATCCGAAGAAAGTGGAGGCCGTGCAGAGTTGGCCCAGACCGTCATCAGCTACACAGATCCGTAGTTTTCTTGGCTAGGTGGGTTATTACCGTCGATTTGTTCAGGGGTTTTCATCTATTGCAGCACCTATGACCAGAATGACCTAGAAGGGTGCACCGTTCCAGTGGACGGAAGAGTGCGAGGAGAGCTTTCAGAAGCTCAAGACAGCCCTGACTACAGCCCCAGTTTTGATATTGCCTACCGGTTCGGGGTCTTATGCTGTCTATTATGATTCCTCGAGAGTTGGCCTTGGAGCGGTATTGATGCAGGACGGTAGGGTGATTGCCTACGCGTCCAGACAGTTGAAGATACATGAGAAGAGTTATCTTGTCCATGA
The DNA here is from genome assembly GCF_001879085.1 of Nicotiana attenuata. NCBI lineage: Eukaryota > Viridiplantae > Streptophyta > Magnoliopsida > Solanales > Solanaceae > Nicotiana > Nicotiana attenuata. The sequence continues at coordinate 300,394 of NW_017670620.1, forward strand.
TCTTGAGTTAGCTGCCATTGTTCATGCCTTGAAGATCTGGCGTCATTACTTGTACGACGTGCCTTGTGAGATATATACTGATCACCGGAGTTTGCAGCATCTGTTCAAGCAGAAGGACCTTAATTTGCGCCAGAGGAGATGGCTAGAGCTGTTGAAGGATTATGACATCACTATCTTGTATCACCCAGGCAAGGCCAATGTGGTGGCCGATGCTTTGAGCCGCCGGGCAGAGAGTTTGGGGAGTTTGGCTTATTTACCAACAGCAGAGAGGCCTACGGCGATGGATGTTCAGGCCTTAGCCAGCTCGTTTGTGAGATTGGATCTTTCGGAGCCCAGTCGGGTTCTAGCTTATGTGGTCTCTCGGTCTTCCTTGTTTGATCGTATTCGGGAGTGTCAGTTTGATGACCCTCATTGCTTGTCCTTAAGGACAAAGAGTTTCATGGCGATGCCCGAGATGTGACTATTGGTGATGACGGAGTATTGAGGATGCAGGGTCGAGTTTGTGTACCCAATGTTGATGGGCTTCGACAGTTGATTCTAGAGGAGGCCCATAGTTCGCGCTATTCCATTCATCCGGGTGCCGCGAAGATGTACCAGGATTTGAGGCAGCACTACTGGTGGAGGCAGATGAAGAAGGATATAGTTGGGTTTGTAGCTCGGTGCCTTAATTGTTAGCAGGTGCAGTATGAGCACCAGAGACCGGGTGGATTGCTTCAGCAGATAGAGATCCCGGAGTGGAAGTGGGAGCGGATCACCATGGACTTCTTATCTGGGCTCCCACGGACTTTGAGGAAGTTTGATGCCATTTGGGTTATTGTGGATCTGTTGACCAAGTCTGTGCATTTCATCCCTGTGTGTACTACCTATTCCTCAAAGCGGTTGGCGGAGATTTATATCCGGGAGATTGTCCGTCTGCATGGTATTCCATTTTCCATCATTTCAGACAGAGGTACTCAGTTCACATCGCGGTTCTGGAGAGCCGTACAGCAGGAGTTGGGTACTCGGGTGGAGTTGAGCACAGCATTTCACCCTCAGATGGACGGACAGTCCGAGCGCACTATTCAGATTCTTGAGGATATGCTCCGTGCGTGTGTGATTCAGTTTGGAGGTTCTTGGGATCAGTTCATGCCATTGGCGGAGTTTGCCTACAACAACAGCTATCAGTCCAACATTCAGATGGCACCGTACGAGGCCTTATATGGTAGGCGATGTAGATCCTCGATGGGTTGGTTCGAGCCAGGCGAGGCCAGATTATTAGGCACGGACATTGTTTAGGATGCATTGGACAAAGTGAAGGTGATTCATGATAAACTCCGTACAGCCCAGTCCAGATAGAAGAGTTACGCGGACCGGAAGGTTCATGATGTTTCCTATATGGTTGGAGAGCGGGTTCTGCTTCGGGTTTCGCGCATGAAGGGCGTTATGAGAATTGGGAAGAAGGGGAAGTAGAGTGCGAGGTTTATTGGCCCTTTTGAGATATTGAGGCGTGTTGGGGAGGTTGCTTACGAGCTTGCCTTACCTCCCAGCTTGGCAGGAGTTCATCCGGTTTTTCATGTTTCGATGCTCCGGAGGTATCACGGTGATCCGTCGCACGTGTTGGATTTCAGCTCAGTCCAGTTGGAGAAGGATCTATCTTATGTTTAAGAGCCAGTGGCAATATTGGACAGACAGGTTGGGAAGCTGAGGTCAAAGAACATTGCATCAGTGAAGGTTCAGTGGCGGGGTCAGCCGGTCGGGGAGGCGACCTGGGAGACCGAGCAGGATATGCGCAGCCAGTACCCTCATCATTTCACTACTTCAGGTATGTCTTTGTGCTCGTTCGAGGACGAACGAATGTTTAAGTGTGGGAGGATGTAATGACCCGGCCGGTCGTTTTTAGAATTTACGCCCTGATCCCCTATTAACTGCCTTCCCCTAGTCTATTTTCTGCTATTTTGATTTGTCGGGATGTTCGGTTTTAAGTTTCGGAGAGATTTGGGACACATACTCCCTAAATGTGAGCTTAAGTATTGGAAAGTTGACCGTAGTCGGAACAGTAAGAAAGCAGCCTCGAAATGGAAATCCAATGGTTCCGTTAGCTCCGTTAGGTGATTTCGGGTTAGGAGCGTGTTTGGATTGTGTTTTAGAGGCCCGTAGCTAATTTAGGCTTGAAATGCCGAAAGTTGAATTTTTAAGGCTTCCGGTTCGATAGTGAGATTTTGATCCGAGGGTTGGAATGGAATTCCGCGAGTTGCAGTAGTTCCATCATGTGATTTGGGATGTGTGTGCAAAATTTCAGGTCATTCGGACGTGGTTTGGTTGGGTTTTTTATCAAAAGCGGAATTCGGAGGATTTTAGAAACTTAGGCTTGAATCCGATGTGTTTTGGTTATTTTGATGTTGTTTGGAGTGTTTTGAAGATTGGTACAAGTTTTAATTAGGTATTAGGTGATGTTTGTGCTTTTAGTTGAGGTCTCGGGGGCTTCGGGGTGATTTCGGATGGTTAACGGGGAGTTGAGGAAATGTAGCAGTTGTTTTATTTTTTTTGCTGCTTTTGGTATTTTCCCATCTGCGGTTTGGGGACCGCAGATGCGGCGCCGCAGAAGCGGCTAAGGAGACCGCAGAAGCGGATTTTTGCCTTTCCTTCAGGTTCCGCAGATGCGGAAGGAATACCGTAGAAGCGGTGGCGTATCTGCGAAAGGGTAATCGCAGATGCGGATCTCTGGTCAATTAATGAAGGTTGCAGATGCGACTAAGTCTCCGCAGATGCGGTCCCAGGGCCGCGAATGCGGAATTAGCTGGGCAGAACATATAAATAGTTGCCTTCGCGAAATTGAGCCATTCTTTCACCATTTTCATCCGGGTTTGAAGCTTTTGAGAGATATTTTTGAGGAAAACAAAGGGGAATCACTTGGAGGTAACGTCCTTGACTTCATAACTCGTTTTTATGTGATTAAAGACCTAACTAGTGATGAGAAATTTGGGAAAAATGGGTAATTAGGGCTTGAGTTTAAGAGGCCTTTAAATGAGGATTTGAGG
>NW_017670620.1:303865-307379 GCF_001879085.1 Nicotiana attenuata
GAGGATGACAGCGGAGACTCGAGAGGTTCAAGAAATATGATCCTCCTGTATTCAGTGGGTTAGCATCAGAGGATGCCTTGGGGTTTCTGGAGGAGTGCTACCGTATTCTTCGTACTATGGGCATATCAGGATCGAGCGGGGTTTCCTTCACTACTTTCCAGCTTCGCGGAGCCGCCTATCAGTGGTGGCATGCTTATGAGTTAGACAGTCCGGATGAGGCAACTTCCCTGACTTGGACTCGGTTTTCAGATATGTTCACGAGGGAGTATGTCCCCCAGAGTCTTAGGGACACCTGGCGCACGGAGTTTGAGCATTTGCGCCAGGGTACTATGACTATCTCAGAGTATGCTGTCCGTTACATTGACTTGGCTAGACATGCACCAGCTTTGGTTTCTACGGTTCGCGAGAAGGTTCGCTGGTTCATTGAGGGGCTTATTCCCAGCATCAGATCTAGCATGGCTCGTGAGTTAGAGATGGATATATCTTATCAGCAGGTGGTGAGCATTGCTAGGAGGATTGAGGATATGCATGCTAGGGACAGAGAGGAGAGGGAGGCCAAGATGTCTCGAGAGTCGGGTCATTATTCTGGTGCCCGTGCCCCAGCTGCAGGTCGTCATGGTAGGGGTCATATGGGCCGCCCCTTTCATTCAGCTCTTCCAGCAGCAAGTGGTATTCTAGCGCCACCTAGGCCTCAAGAGCCTTATTGTGCACCTCCAGTCTCTAGTGCGCCTCCTGCACGGGGTGCTTCCAGTGGTCAGTCCAGCAGACCTGGCCCGAGCCAGTCACAGCCGCCACATCCTCCGAAAGCTTGTTTTGAGTGTGGTGACACACGCCATATGGTGAGGGATTTCCCCAGACTTAGGAGGGGTGCACCTCCGTAGACTCCTCAGCCACAGCAGGCCCCGCAGAGCTCTCAGGCTACTGTCCCAGCGCCAGTTGCTACTCCACCGGCCCAGCCAGCCAGGGGTAGAGGTCGGGGAGGTAGAGGTCACCCTCGAGGGGGAGGCCAGGCCAGATACTATGCTCTTCCAGCCCGTACTGAGGATGTCGCCTCCGACTCTGTCATCATAGGTACTATCTTAGCCTGTCACAGAGATGCATCGGTTCTATTCGATCCAGGCTCCACTTATTCTTATGTGTCTTCTTACTTTGCCCCAAATTTGGGTGGTCCTCGGGATTCTTTGAGTTACCCTTTTTATATTTCTACTCCTGTGGGAGATTCTCTTGTTGTGGACCGCATTTACTGGTCATGTTTGGTTGTTCTTGGTGGTTTTAAGACCAGAGCCGACTTATTGTTGCTCAGCATGGTTGATTTTGACATTATCTTAGGCATGGACTGGTTGTCGCCCCATTATGCTATTCTTGATTGTCACGCCAAAATCGTGACACTGGCCATGCCAGGTGTACCACGTATTGAGTAGAGGGTGTTTTAGGTCACACTCCCAGTAGAGTTATTTCTTTCCTTAAGGCTCAGCGTATGTTTGAGAAAGGTTGTGATGCGTACTTAGCTTATGTGAGAGATGCCAGTATGGATACTCCTTCTGTTGATTCAGTCCTAGTGGTACGGGATTTCCCTTATGTGTTTCCAGCTGATCTTCCGGGCATGCCACCCGATAGAGATATTGATTTTGGCATTGATCTGTTACCGGGAACTCAGCCCATTTCTATCCCTCTGTATCGTATGGCTCATCCTGAGTCGAAGGAGTTGAAGGAGCAATTGCAGGAATTACTTGATAAGGGTTTCATTCGGCCCAGTGTATCGCCTTGGGGTGCTCCTGTGTTATTTATAAAGAAGAAGGATGGTTCTATGCGCATGTGTATTGATTACCACCAGTTGAATAAGGTGATAGTGAAGAACCGCTATCCTTTGCCTCGTATTGATGACCTGTTCGACCAGTTGTAGGGTGCTTGTGTGTTTTCTAAGATTGACTTGTATTCAGGCTATCATCAGTTGAAGATTCGGGAGCCAGATATCCCTAAGACTGCCTTCAGGACTCGGTATGGTCATTACGAGTTCCTTGTTATGTCATTTGGGCTGACTAATGCCCCAGCAGCCTTCATGCATCTGATGCACAGTGTTTTCCGGCCATATCTCGATTCCTTCAATTTCATTTTTATTGATGACATTCTGGTATATTCTCGGAGTCGGGAAGATCATGAGCAGCACCTGAGGACAGTGCTCCAGGCCTTGAGAGAGAAGAAGTTGTATGCTAAGTTCTCAAAATGTGAGTTTTGGCTGGATTCCGTGGCATTTTTGGGTCATGTGGTCTCGAGAGAGGGTATTCAGGTGGATCCGAAGAAAGCGGAGGCCGTGCAGAGTTGGCCCAGACCATCCTCAGCTACAAAGATCCGTAGTTTTCTTGGCTTGGCGGGTTATTACCGTCGATTTGTTCAGGGGTTTTCATCTATTGCAGCACCTATGACCAGACTGACCCAGAAGGGTGCTCCGTTCCAGTGGACGGAAGAGTGCGAGGAGAGCTTTTAGAAGCTACAGATAGCCTTGACTACAGCCCCAGTTTTGATATTGCCTACCGGTTCGGGGTCTTATACTGTCTATTGTGATGCCTCGAGAGTTGGCCTTGGAGCGGTATTGATGCAGGACGGTAGGGTGATGCCTATGCGTCCAGACAGTTGAAGATACATGAGAAGAATTATCATGTCCATGATCTCGAGTTAGCTGCCGTTGTTCATGCCTTAAAGATATAGCGTCATTACTTGTATGGTGTGCCTTGTGAGATATATACTGATCACCGGAGTTTGCAGCATCTGTTCAAGGAGAAAGACCTTAATTTGCGTCAGAGGAGATGGCTAGAGCTGCTGAAGTATTATGACAACACTATCTTGTATCACCCGGGCAAGGCCAATGTGGTGGCCGATGCTTTGAGCCGTCGGGCAGAGAGTTTGGGGAGTTTGGCTTATTTACCAGCAGCAGAGAGGCCTATGGCGATGGATGTTCAGGCCTTAGCCAGCCAGTTTGTGAGATTGGATCTTTCAGAGCCCAGTCGGGTTCTAGCTTGCGTGGTCTCTCGGTCTTCCTTGTTTGATCATATCCGGGAGCGTCAGTTTGATGACCCTCATTTGCTTGTCCTCAAGGACAAAGTGTTGCATGGTGATGCTCGAGATGTGACTATTGGTGCTAACGGAGTACTGAGGATGCAGGGTCGAGTTTGTGTACCCAATGTTGATGGGCTTCGAGAGTTGATTCTAGAGGAGGCCCATAGTTCGCGGTATTCCATTCATCCGGGTGCCGCGAAGGTGTACCAGGATTTGAGGCGGCACTATTGGTGGAGGCGGATGAAGAAGGATATAGTTGGGTTTGTACCTCGGTGGCTTAATTGTCAGCAGGTGAAGTATGAGCACCACAGACCGGGTGGATTGCTTCAGCAGATAGAGATCCCGGAGTGGAAGTGGGAGCGGATCACCATGGACTTCGTATCTGGGCTCCCACGGACTTTGAGGAAGTTCGATGCCATTTGGGTTATTGTGGATCTGTTGACCAAGTCCGCGCATTTCA
>NW_017670620.1:307404-392427 GCF_001879085.1 Nicotiana attenuata
ACTTCGTCAAGAACTCTTCCATCCCCCCCCCCCCCAATTTTTCACCCAATTCCCAATTTAAATGATAGAAATCAGATACGATCATGGAGTTTAACCAAAATCAAGTGAAGAACACTCAGCCCAATCAACTCCCTAAAAATGCCTTCAAAAATCGCCCAAATCCGTGGTCTCTAGCTCAAAATATGAAATATGGGCTCAAACCCTCGATTATGAATATAACACTGTCTACCCAGATTTTCCTCTTCGCGAACGCGGTAGTGCCCTCGCGTTCATGAAGCACAAACTACCTCAAACCGGATATTCCTCCTTCACGAATGCGAGGACCCTCTTGCATACGTGAATCCTACACTAGTTGACCCTACGCTAGCGCGGAACTCTCCTCGCGAGTGTGTAGGCTTAACTGCCTGAAGCTCCAATGACCGTTGACTCTACGCCAACGCGATGACCTGGTCGCGAACGCATAGCCTTAATGTCCTACATCTTCGCGAACGCGGGAAGTACTTCGCGAACGCGAAGGAAAACCCATCTGCCCTTCTCAAATGCCTTACGCGAACGCAAGAGCCCTCTTGAGAATGCAATGAAGGAAATCTCTGCAACATCACACCAGAAAATCTGCCAACTTCTAAAGCCAAGAAATGATCCGTTAACCACACGAAACTCACCCGAGGCCCTCAGGACCTCAATCAAACATACCAAAACATCCCATAACATCATTCAAACTTAGTCGAACCTTTGAATCACTCAAAACAACATCAAAACACCAAATTACCCTCGGATTCAAGCCTAAGAACTTCTAAACTTCCAAATTTCACAAACGATGCCAAAACCTATCAAATCACATCCGAATGACCCCAAATTTTGCAGACAAGTCAGAAATGACACCACGAACCTACTCCAACTTCCAGAATTCCATTCCGACCCCGATATCAAAATTTCCACTGCCGGCCAAAATTGCCAAAATTCCAACTTTCGCCAATTCATGCCTAGTTCTACCACGGACCTCCAAATCACATTCCGGACGCGCTCCTAAGTCCAAAATCACCTAACGGAGCTAACGGAACCATCAAAATTCAAATCTGTGGTCGTTTACACATAAGTTAATATCCGGTCAACTTTCTCAACTTAAGCCTTCACAAAAGAGACTAAGTGTCTCAATTTACTCCAAAACCACTCCGGATCCGAACCAAATAACCCGGTAAGTCAAAATACAGCTGAAGAACACAAAAGAAGCAGGAAATAGGGGAACAGGGCTATAACTCTCGAAACGACCGGCCAGGTCATTACAAGATTCTTTCAGCTTTCTCCTCACTCTTTTTCTTGATTTCTTAGAAGCATTAGAAGTTTCAGCAATTTCTTCAATTGTATATGATGTTATCGGTATAAATTCTGTATTTTCTTCATCTTCGTTGTTGCTTATCATTGCAGAAGGTAACAAAAAACTTTGTTGGATTGTGTGGGTGTTGTCTATTTACATTATTAAATGTCCTTCTTTTTCTTGGACCTCAACAAGCTGGTATGAATTTATTGTAGCGGCAGGTAATTCTTGCAGCATTCCATATTCTGAAGCAACTGTAATGTTAGAAGGTTGTCGCTCGTTGTCTACTTCCATTATTGGTTGTTCTAGTTCATGTTGATAATCAGCAAATTGTTCTAAATCTATTGTATGTGCAAGAGATGGTTTGAATGTTGCAGATTCTGAAGCAGCTATACTGTCAGAAATGAGTTGTATTTTTTCGACGACAAAATGGTAATTCTTGAAGGCTGAACCAGTTCTTAGCAAATGTATACAGGTTCTGAGTTCTTCGTTTGAAGTTACAAGCATCCCTTTGCGTGTATTTAGTTTGATATCAAACCATTTTTTTAGTGAATATTTGGTTGAATCAAAATCTATAACTTCACTAATTTTCTTCAGGAAAGTATTGAATGGTATTTTTTACTAAGCAGAACAAGTTTTGTATCATGATCCATGTATTGGTAATCAAAAGTCTACCTCCCATTGAAAGTAATAACAAGGCAAATCGAACTCATCTTGCAGAATGAAAACTCCAGCATGTTTAGTGTCAAGTATTAGGAAAATGAACAAAAAATTTAAGTATGAAGTTCAGAAAAAATTTATTAGAAAATTACATACTGCAGGACAAAAACTTAAGCATGTTTAGTCTGAAGTTTTAGCAAATGAACTAAAATAATTCAGCTTGTTTATACTGAAGTTTCGGAAAAAAAAGCTCATGAAAAAACTATGGAATGCAGGACAAAACTTAAGCACGTTTTGGTAAGAACTTTTGGCAAATGAACTAAATAACTTCGGCATGCATTAAATAAAATTCATTAGAAAATTACATACTGCAGGACAAAAACTTCAGCACGTTTGTCCAGAAGTTTTAGCAAATGAACTAAACAACTTCAGCATTTTTCTGCTATAGTTTCGGAAAAAAGCTCATGACAAAACTGTTGAATGCAGGATAAAACTTCAGCATATTTTGGTATGAAATTTTAGCAAATGAACTAAATAACTTCAGCATATTTCACCATGAAGTTTTAGAATGCATTAATCATATACTATGCATGAGTAAACGTAACAAACACATTTATGTAGTAATTATTTTGCGTTGGGGTATGTGTTAGTGTAATAATTACATTTCTGTCACATTCATGCACGTTTTACATTGGACGTTTAAAATTCCTCTATGCCTTTTCATATACCATGCAGAAGTTTTTTTCGCCTATATAAGTACACAATGCCTTGTGAGTTTATCACTCAAACACATATATTTTAGAAGATAAAATACAAAAGGAAGAAAAATAGATGTTGTCATAAGGTAAATTATTGACGAAATTAAGCAAGATATCATAGAGGAATTCGAGTTGAAACTCGATGAGTTCATAGACAAGTACGATAGGGATTTGGAAGAAATCAAGACCAAGCTCGATAAACTTGAGATGCTGGCCAGAGATGGCTCCTATGATAGTCTTGGAGATGCAGTCGCTCACCCATCTGACAGTGACGACGACGATAATATGGATGATTAGTTTTTTTTTTTTTGTATAATCATTTTATTTAAAGGATTATTATCTTATTTCTATTTTTATGTAATTTTAATTTCTATTTATTTTGTTTAATGAAATTTAGATTTTGTTTTAATCTTTTTGTGCTTCTATTTTTATATTAAATCTCTATAAACTCAGAAAATAACATAAGGAAAAAACTATCATAATACTACAAAATTTCAGCATTTTGTTATGAAGTTTTATGAAATGAAAAAAAAAACTCATGATGGATATGTTATATACACAGTTATTCCAAAAACAAAGATTGCAAAGAAGTTTTAGGAAATGAAGTTTTTAAAAAATAACCTCCAAATATTATATACTGCATACTGTAGACTTAAAAATAAAAATTTTTTTGACAAATTAACTAAACAACTTCAGCATATTGTAGACAGCTTGACAAAACTTCAGCAAGCATTGGTATGAAATTTAGTAAAATATACTAAATAAGTTCAGCCTCCACTAACATGAAATTTTAGCTTTAACATGTGGCATGAAGTTTTAGCTTTAATGTAGTTTTAGCTAAATTTTAATTCGTGTTAATGAACTTTTGTTTTAGTCTTTTTGTTCATTATTTTTTTATATTAATTCTCTTCAAATAGCAGAAGGAAAAACATAATTTTTCCTTCATCATAATACTACAAAACTTCAGCATTGTTGGTAGAAAGTTTTAGCAAATGAACTAAATAACTTCAACATGCATTAGCAACAATTTACTAGAAAATAACATACTGCAAGAAAATTACTTCGGCATTTTAGTGCTGAAGTCTTAGCAACAACAACAACAACGACCCAATATAGTCCCACAAGTGGGGTCTGGGGAGGATAGTATGTACGCGGACCTTACCTCTACCCCGATGGGGTAGAGAGGCCGTTTCCAATAGACCTCGGCTCAAGAAGACGAAAAGACGAAAAGAAAAAATATATCAGTACCATCATAGAAATAATAACACAACATAAGAACCAGTGAATAGATGAAAGGCAGAAATAATGACCAGTAAATGCTAATGTCTTAGCAAATGAACTAAAAAAATTTAGCTTGTTTAGACTGCAAGACAAATACTTCAGCATTTTAGTGCTGAAGTTTTAGCAAATGATGTAAAAACTTCAGCTTGTTTAGACTGAAGATTCAGATAAAAATTATGACAAGACTGTAGACTACAGGACAAAATTTCAGCATGTTTTAGTATGAAGTTTTAGTAAATGAACTAAATAACTTCAACATGCATTAGCAAAAATTCATTATAAAATTACGAAATGCATGATAAAAACTTCAGCATGTTTGTCCTAAAGATTTAGCAGTAACTGAAAAACTTCAGCTAGGTTAGACTAAAGTTTCGGAAAAAGCTCATGACCAAACTGTTGAATGAAGGACAAAACATCAGCATGTTTGGGTTTGAAGTTTTAGCAAATGAACTAATTAACTTCAGCATCCATTAGCATGAATTTTTAGCTTCAATGTGAAACAACTTCACGCTAAATTAGGTTTAACGTGAAAAATCTTCATGCTAGAGTAGCATGAAATTTTAGCTTGTATTTGATTAAAACTTTATAATTCAACGTGAAACAACTTTATTCTATATCTTTCATGCAAAGTTTTTGAAGATCTATAAGTAAAAACTTCATGTTTCATCCGTCAAATAACTTCATGCAAGTGTGATTAAATTAGCATAAGTGAAAAAATTTATATGCGTTGATTGAATTAAAACGTAAAAAGCATGATGAATTACGAAAATAATTGCAGAAACATATATCATGAAGACCAATCAATTTCAAAAACTAATTTGAATTCTGAAGATGAATTGCAATACTTACAATGTATTTTGTAATTTTGAATTCGGAATTTGAATCTGGTTCAGCTTTCTGGTTATGACAGAGATCGTGATTATGTCAGATGTGAGAGGAGATCTGAGGATGGACGGAGTGATGGAGGAGAACGGTAAAGGGATTAATGTGTGATGCATCTTTTATATCTTTTGTCAGGGGTATAATTGTCATATTATTACGGATTTTTTGTCAGTTGGCTACCAAATCAATAATTTTTAAAAATAGGGTACAGGTAGGTGGCACAAATATAAGGTACGGCTGCAAATCTCCCCTAATCAAGGAAATAATTAAGTTATGACATTAAATCTTCAACACTTATCTCTTAACCACAAACTTACCTTCTCTTGCTCGTTCATCTCCATTAAAAAATTAATATTCTTCAATTCTCAAATCTCTGTATGCCATATTTTTCCCAGAGAAGACCCCTAAACTCAAAAATGCAATTCAAAGTAATAATGTGATATAAAGATAGGAAGAATTCGCTCACTCTCGTACAAAAGTTTAAATACACATACTTAGTACCATAAACTTGCATGTTATGTTCCTCTATGCTAATACAGTTATGCTTAGTGTAGACTTAAAAGGAGTTGCAACATAGGCTTTTGGATAAGAAAAGTTACTTATTTGGAATAAAAATTAACTACAACATCCCTAATCTCGTTAAAAATTTTCTACCATGCTACTATTCAATTCACCACCTAATCTTCCATTTATTTTAATTTCCTTTTTCTATTTTCATTTCATCCTTCTGTCTTCTTATTCATAAACAAGGAATTCTTTTCTAACACATTTTTCACATTTTCTTCTCCTTTTTGTCTTCTTTTAACCACTATTACCTTTCAATTAACTTCCTTATCTGAACTTCACTAAACATACCCCAACTTAAAGTTTTAGCTTAACTTATGTCATTTTTAAGTGCAAAAGGAGTTTACGTAAACGAAATATAGTTTAATTAGCACAAAAATCTGACAATTTGATAACATCAGGCAGCTTAAAGATACACCTCGAAAGCTTCAAATGTGTCAATATTGAACAAATGAAAACTACAATAATAGCGGATAAAAAGTAAAATTATCAGCCTAGATGTTTGTCAATCCTTCTTTTTGATCAAGTCTCTGTTAATACGTCACATATCCTCATCTTAAGGATTTAGAGACCTCGCTTAAATTTGCCACCATCGTACTATGAGAGTACAGTTATAATACCGTAGTTATTACAACCTAATTAAGTCATGACACATGTTATCCACTTTGGTCTAATAGAGGCCTCACAGAATTACTCCCTTCGATTATGCCATTAAGCTCAAAAGCCTGCGCGCTATGTGAATTTGTATTTTAGTCTTGTATAACATTTCAATTTCCTCCCCATTTTCTATGCGGATTCTTTCAAAGCTTGCCAGGTTAAAAGTCAATCAATCCTTATATGTAACGACCCGATCAGTCGTTTTGAGCATTTGCGATTGTTTGAGGGCATGAGTAACTCTGTATGATGTATTATGACTTATATGAATCATCAGTTTTGGCTTTCAAGTTATTCGGAATTAATTTGGAAGAATGATTCTCAGCTAGAAGCTTTAAATTTGAAAGTGTTTGACCAAGTTTGACTTTTTAGTATTTGACCTCGGATTGAATTTCTGATAGTTCTGTTAGCTCCGTTGGGTGATTTGGGAGGCGATTTTCACCATATGGATTGGGGTAAGTGTTCTCTACTCGGTTTTGGTTATATTTCATGAATCCATCTTTGTTTTTGGAATTTGATTGATGATTTCAAAGTGAAATTTGGGGGTTTTGCCTAAAGTTTCATAAAGTGAATTTTTAAGTTTTGAACATCGATTCGGAGTCGGAATTGGATGAAATTAGTATGGTTGGACTCATAATTGAATGGGTTATCGAATTTTGTAAGTTTTGTCGGGTTCCAAGATGCGGGCCCAGGTTAGGCTTTTTGGCCGATTTTGGGCTTTTGATTAAAGATTCGACCTTTTTCGATTGGGATTGGTTCCTTTAGCATTTTTTGCTGTATTTGAGTGGTTTTTGGTTAGTTTTGAGCCGTTCGGAGGTCGGAACGCGCGAGATGGTATTTTTGGAGCATCACTTGGCTTGCTCGGTGTTGGAATTGTCTTGTTCAAGATAAGTAACTCTTCTAAACTTAGTGATGAGGGTATGAAACCCCCGAATTATGCGCTTGGGCTGAAAGATCCCCTCCGGAGTCTGCACACCCCCAGTGAGCGCAGGTACCTACTGAGTGCGGGTGCCAAGTGAGAAGTGATTGGGAGGACTGAGTGACTGTGAGGACTGAGTGGCTGTGAGGATTGAGTGAATTGATACTCTGAGAGTATGCATATGGTTTTATTACTGAGTCGCATCGCATTCGACATGCACATGACATACAGGCATAGAGATGCATTTTCCTCATGCTGTACGGTATCACGTCATTCATGACTTTTTACACACATTGATATGTGGGCATAGAGAGGTAATTCACACATACTATCTGGAAAGAAAATGAAACATCATATTTATTGTTGAAAGGATTTTTAGGAAAAGTTACAGTTTTAAAACTTACTCATATTCTTGACGATTTCGGTAAAGGATTTGGGCTTCCATTGGTATACTTGAAAAGCAGAACTATTTTCGGAAAGCTATGAAAAGGCTGAGCACTTTATCTCTGAGCTATTTCTTTATTTATTTGCTTTTCACTGTTATGAACTGCTATTTGGTTATTGGTGTTGGACCCGACCTATGTTCCAGCACGTCACTACTTTCTACCTGAGGTTAGGTTTGTTATTTTTTGAGTACATGGGGTCGGTTGTACTCATACTATACTTCCTGCACATTTCGTGCAGATTTCGGATGTCGATGTTGCTGTGTTCGACGGAAGCTGGATTGGAAGATGTACCTGCGTCCCGGTTGTAGTTGCCTCTTGTTCATGGTAGCCTTAGATTGTATAACTCTTTTTATGTACTTTTCAAACAAAAAATATATTTATTTCCTATCAGTTTTGGAATCTCTAATCTTAGAAGCTCATGATTTGTACTATTAGTTCTTAAAAAATGTATAAGATTTAGATAATTCCTTTGTTTAATTGTTTTATTAAGTTAAATGGAAATGGATAATTGTTAATTGGCTTACCAAGCGGGTAGGGTTAGGTGCCACGGCTAATGGATTTTGGGTCGTGACAGATTGGTATCAGAGCTCTAGGTTCATAGGTTCTACAAGTCATGAGCAAGTGTCTAGTAGAGTCTTACGGATCGGTATGATAACGTCCATAGCTATCTTCGAGAGGCTACATGACATTTAGGATATACTTCCCATCTTTCTTTCCTTATCATGCGGCATTGATTCAGCTTGAAGCGTAATCCTTTGAATTCCTTCCACGCATTCGTATGCACACATGAGCACTCGGTATAAGCTGTGCATCGACGGCTTGTGATTCCCTGGATGAGGTGAGAGATTGATTTTTGTGTGTTGATGATAGACCAGTCTAGAGGACTTGAGGCTAGGTTTTGATCGTAGCTTGAGAACAGAGGTGTTGATTGTATGAGCACGTGCTTTAGGATTTATATATCTGGTAGTGTCCCTGTTAGTAGAATTTATGGCTGGATGGCTACGTGATGAGTATGATATGACTGCGAGATGTGTTCATATGGTTTGAATGTGACGGGTAGGGTTTGCTTGAGGTGTAGAAAGAACCATTGGGTGCTTGTTTTCCATCTTGATTTGACGTATAGCCTCGGGTTATGGGGGTGTTGAAGGATATTTTCATGTTGTTTAGTTGAGGAGTGAAGGAGATTTTCATGTCGTGATATGAGTTCAGACTCAGGGAGATTAAGTGGTTGCGTAAATGCTATGACTATGGAAGGGTATAGAAAGATGTCATTTTGAGGCTAAGCAGGTGGGTTATCTCCTGCGGGATGTCCTGAGGTTGTGTGATCCCTATGTTGTTTTGTTGAGAGTTCTCTTTTACCAGTGAATTATATGTAGTGCAATTTGAGTTTGGATCACTTGTGAAAGTTGGCTTGACTGTTATGAGGATGAATACGATATTTGCAAATGATTTGAGATATTATATGGTTTGTGTTACATGAGCTTAGGAAGGATTTTGTTGAATCCTATTACAGTGTTATGCCAGTATGGGGGTGGCTACTGTAAGTTATCAGATGCTTTATTCCTTAGCTTTGAGCCAAATAAGGGATTCTGCTATCGACGGGTTGATTGCACGGTTATATGTTGTATTGGTTTCAGTTTGAGGTATACTAGTGAATCAGTTATGGCTTGCAGAGGTCGAGATCGGGGGTGACTCGAGTAAAGAAAATTTTGGATAACGGTTGTATTATGAGTTATGGGTATATGAGAAACATTCGATGTTTGAGTTGTTATTTGCAAAGGATGTAGTGTGCATGGAGTAGGGATTCACTCGGTTGCTTAGAAGAGTGGATTACTTCCTTGGGTGTTATTGTGCTAATGGGCCACAGGTCGTTCGGTTCATTTGATAAGTTTAATTGAAATCTGAGTAGAGTGGAAGACTCTCAAGAATGGTTCTAATGGATGCAAGATCTAAATGTGGCAATTGAGAATTTTGCGGATTTGTACATGGCTAGAATCGGAGGGTTACATTGGATGGTGTCGAGACTCACAGTATTTCTATATCATTGTGGATTCTACATTTGAGTATCAGGAAGGTAAAATGAATAGCTTTAAACTCACAGAAGGTCTCTTCAGAGTGGGTATCTTGGTTGTGGTACTTGTGGGGTGCTTAAGAGAGCATTCAGCCGCTTATGAGCCTTAGGGCGGTGTAGTTTTATGCTTAGGTCTCGGGTGGTTAGTCTTGGTTGAGGATTGTGGTATTTTGGCGAGGAGAAGTATCAATTTGAAGGCAATTCAGAAGGAACTCGGAGAGTTAGGACAGTTTGGTAACGGGTTGGATCTGCATGGTCATGGATGCGATTGGCTCTTTTGGTCCTTATGATGTAGTGAGTTTCTATAGGTGTTTTGTGGCGATACTCTTGGGTTTTGATGACCTGCGTAGCTTGGTTGAGTTAGAGGGATCCAGTCCTGACGGTTGGGTTTTGTGCAAATGGGATTCGGAGAGTTCTTGATGGTTTCTACCACGGTTAGAGATGTATATTTCCTACTAGCATGGGGAGCATGTGATGTATAGTGATTTTCTCCTGGATGGGATCAAATGGAAAGTTCTTGGTTAATTAAGTATGCAATTGCTTGTGACTCGGAGTGGATTACGAAGTTCTTGTATTTTTCGTATGATGGCATGGTATGTGCGGTGTGTTGTGTAGGGTTGAGATTTGCATGTGTAAGGTCACGGTTAAGTTTTGAAGGGAAGGACATGAATTCTTAGGCAGCATGGACGATCTCAGA
Source organism: Nicotiana attenuata (assembly GCF_001879085.1). NCBI lineage: Eukaryota > Viridiplantae > Streptophyta > Magnoliopsida > Solanales > Solanaceae > Nicotiana > Nicotiana attenuata. Next base: position 317,652 of record NW_017670620.1, read on the forward strand.
TGACTAGATAAATGATATTACTATTAGATATGGCTTGATGAGGGTGTAAGTTTTAGAAGGGGCAGTGTGTTGTGATTCATGGATACTTCATTGGTATTGCGGCACTCTCCTGGTTGATCGACTGTAGATATCAAAATTTTGCTATGTGGCACAGAAGAATTATAGAAGTATTCCTTGTGGGATGATCCCGTATTAGAGAAGTGTTAGGCATTCGGGCGATGGAGTTGAAATCAGATATGGTGATTTCTGTGTTCTATAGATTTGGAGACTGGGAGTTACTCATGAATAGATTGTTTCGTGGTTGTGGACTGTGAACATGTAGCCAAGGTTGGGCAGAAGATAATATGTGTTGTGATTCAGTCATTGTGGACTTTCGGAGGGTTAATTATCTATTTGTGGATGACTAGAGTTGATTTGGGGGTCTATTGGTTGGCTCCATACTGCTATTGTAGAGGGATGTTCTATTCGGTTGTTGTTGCGCTTATTCTTGTTCTGAAATGATCTATGAGTTACTCTTCTATGTTATGAGGAGTTGTGAATCGTTGGTTATATGCACACATGGTGCGGTTCTATTTGGGCTTATAGCGGAAATTTGAGCAAGATGAGTATTCGGGTATTGCGTGATTGATTGTGCGTTGGCTATGTTCTTTCCGGATGGTGGCATTGTGTTATTTGCTCTCTATGGTTAGGGTAATGCACTTTGGGTACTTAATGTCGAGTTTCGAGTGGTTATGGATTTTGAGCAGGGTGGCTCGAGTTATATAATATGGGTCGGCATTTGGATGGAGTCACGCATTATAACGGAGTTATATAGTGGTATAATCCTTTGTGTTGGATTCATGTGTTTTGGTTCTACGGTGTGCTAGGCTCTTGGCATGGTATTGTGATGGTACTTGTTGATCTAGCGAATGGTTATGAGTTTCTGTGTGTTTCTTTCATCGTTGGCAATATATGAAGGTGTTAGAACAAGGCTCTGTTTGATAAGAGGTTTATTACCTGCATTGGGTTATTTTGAGCAGCTTCTGTGATTAGAAATTATCGCTATGAGCATTTGAGTTATGCGATATATCATGTGATTACATCTTGGGTTATGATTGCAGCTTGTTCAGACTTATACAATGTGTAAATGCGATATTCTCATCTTATTGAAGCTCCGGATGTTGGAAATTGGATTCTGAGACTTATGGACTAGGTTGGATTAAGAAATTTCAGTCATGTTGTGTTATCAGACCTATATAGGATAGGGTGACGTGGGATCACCCCCGGGTATGTGCATGGTGAGGTTACAGTGCGGTTTGATGGCTTTGAGAAGAACTCTGGGCACGTTCAAGGACGAACGTATGTTTAAGTGGGGGAGGATGTAACGACCCGACCGGGCGTTTTGAGAATTTGCACTTCGCTCGATTTTTTGAGGGCATGAGTAGCTCTGTATGATGTATTATGATATATGTGAATCGTTAGTTTCGGCTTTCAGGTTATTCGGAATTGATTTAGAAGAATGATTCTCAGCTAGAAGTTTTAAATTTGAAAGTGTTTGACCAAGTTTGACTTTTTAGTATTTGAACTCGGATTGGATTTCTGATGGTTGCATTAGCTCCATTGGGTGATTTCGGACTTAGGAGCGCGTCCGAATTGAGATTTGGAGGTCCGTAGTGGAATTTGGCTTGAAATGACGAAAGTTGGAATTTTGGAAAGTTTGACCGTGAGTGGAGTTTTTTATATCGGGGTCGGATTTCGATCTGGAAGTTGGAGCAAGTCCGTAATGTCAAATGTGACTTGTGTGCAAAATTTGAGGTCAACCGGACGTGATTTGATTAGTTTCAGCATCGGTTGTGGAAGTTGAAGTTTCAAAGTTCAATGATTTCGAATTGAGGAGTGATTCGTCGGTTCGATGTTGTTATGTGTGTTTTGAGGCCTCGATTAGGTCTGTGTTATGATATGGGACTTGTTGGTATGTTCGAACAGGGTCCCGAGGGGCTCGGGTGAGTTTAGGATAGGTTTGGGTTGGGTTGCGCTCATTTTTTATATTTCGACGTCGTTTCTTCAAGCATAAATGGTACTACATTAAGCAAATGAGCTTCTGTTTCTGTTTTTATTAAAGCATTAGATCTGTATCGTAATTACGGAGCCATAGCAAAAAGAATCGTCGAATTTGGACATCGTATTTACTAAGAATTGGTTGCCAGATTTTTCAGATTAATTACAAAATTGTCACTGAGTTAGTATTTAAAAATCTGCACTATTTCCAAATATTGAAACCAACATATCTCCTTCAATATAAGGTCAATGGAGTTATTCAAGAGCCTAACTTGACTAAAATTTCACAAGGAATCCATTGGAGGCATGAAAAGCGAGTTTCGGGATCGTTATAAAATAAGGGTTTGTTCATTTGGTCATATTTTGAATTGGGGAGCTCGGATTTGGGCGATTTTGGAGGTTATTTTCACCATATGGATTGGGGTAAGTGTTTTTACTCGGTTTTGGTTATATTTCATGAATCCATCTTTGTTTTTGGCATTTGATTGATGATTTCAAAGTGAAATTTGGGGGGTTTTGCCTAAAGTTTCATAAAGTGAATTTTTAAGTTTTGAACATCGATTCGGAGTCGGAATTGGATGAAATTAGCATGGTTGGACTCATAATTGAATGGGTTGTCGGATTTTGTGAGTTTTGTCGAATTCTGAGATGCGGGCCCGGGTTGGGCTTTTTGGCCGATTTTGGGCTTTTGATTAAAGATTCGACTTTTTCGATTGGGATTGGTTCCTTGAGCATTGTTTCATGTATTTGAATTGTTTTTGGTTAGTTTCGAGCTGTTCGGAGGTCAGAACGCACGAGATGGCATTTTTGGAGCATCGCTTAGCTTGCTCGGTGTTGGAATTGGCTTGTTCAAGATAAGTAACTCTTCTAAACTTAGTGCTGAGGGTATGAAACCCCGAATTTTATGCTATGTGATTGCTGTTGAGGTGACACACATTCTATGTGACGGGCGTGTGGGCGTGCACCCTATGAATGGTGACTTTATTGCATTCATGGCACGGTATAGTGGCCCTACTTTGTTGATATCTGTGTTTTCACCATGTTATAAAGTAATTGAGTTGTGCATCATGCTAGATATCGTATTTAGGCTTTATGCTGATATTGTTAGGACCCATAGTGGTCGTTCCTTTTGTCATCTCACTGATTTCATTGATATTTCGTACTCAAAAATATTCATTCATTCATATCATATCTTAGTCTCAGTTGTTAATTATTGATATATCATATCATTGTTGTCGGGCTAGTTTCATGACATTGAGAGCCCGAGAGACTGGAGAGATTGATGACTGAGTGAGGCCGAGGGCCTGATTATGAGGATATTTATGGGATTGTGCTGCACGTCGTAGCATGTTTTATTGATTTATGCCCGAGTGAGGCCGAGGGGCTTATTGCGAGGATATTTATGGGATCGGGCTGCACGCCGCAGTATGTTTTATTGATTTATTCCTGAGTGAGGCCGAGGGCCTGATTGTGAGGATACTTATGGGATCGGGCTGCACGCTGCAGCATGTTTTATTTATTTATGCCTGAGTGAGGCCAAGGGCCTAATTGTGAGGATATCTATAGGATCGGGCTGCACGCCACAGCATGTTTTATTGATTTATGCCTTGATTGGCTTGTTATAGCGCTTGGGCTGAAGGAGCCCCTCTGAAGTCTGCACACCCCCAGTGAGCGCAGGTACCTATTGAGTGCGAGTGTCGAGTGACGAGGGATTGGGAGGACTGAGTGACTGTGAGGACTGAGTGACTGTGAGGGCTGAGTGACTGTGAGGACTGAGTGACTGTGAGGATTGAGTGAATTGATACTCTGAGAGTATGCATATGATTTTATCACTGAGTCGCATCTTCATTTGACATGCACATGACATACAGGCATAAAGATGCATTTTCCTCATGTTGTAAGGTATCACGTCATTCATTACTTTTTACACACATTGATATATGGGCATAAAGAGGTAATTCACACATGCTATCTGGAAAGAAAATGAAACATCATAATTACTGTTGAAAGGATTTTTAGGAAAAAATACAGTTTTCAAACTTACCATATTCTTAACGATTTCGGTAAAGGATTTGGGCTTTCATTGGTATACTTGAAATGCGGAACTGTTTTTGGAAAGCTATGAAAAGGCTGAGCACTTTATCTCTGAGCTATTTCTTTATTTATTTGCTTTACACTGTTATGAACTGCTATTTGGTTATTGGTGTTGGACCCGACCTATGTTCCAGCACGTCACTACTTTCAACCTGAGGTTAGGTTTGTTACTTTTTGAGTACATGGGGTCGGTTGTATTCATACTACACTTCCTGCACATTGCGTGTAGATTTCAGATGTCGATGTCGCTATGTTCGACGGAAGCTGGATTGGAAGATGTACTTGCGTCCCGATTGTACCCACCTCTTGTTCATGGTAGCCTTAGATTATATAACTCTGTTTATGTACTTTTCAAACAGAAGATGTATTTATTTCCTATCAGTTTTGAAATCTCTACTCTTAGAAGCTCATGATTTGTACTACCAGTCCTTGGAAAATGTATAAGATTTAGATAATTCCTTTGTTTAATTATTTTATTAAGTTAAATAGAAATGGATAATTATTAATTGGCTTACCTAGCGGGTTGGGTTAGGTGCCATCACGACTAGTGGATTTTGGGTCATGACATTCTATTTAACCAAGTCTCATCAACCAACCCTCCATCAGGGCATCACATGAGCAATATTGTGATGGCCCGATAGGTCTTCTTATGTGTTGGAACCTAAATCTGCACTTGGAAGCCTTAAAACCTCATTTTTAATCCTCCTTGATTTGCGTGCACAGTTCGGACGTATTTCCGAAAAGCTTTTATGTTAAAAACTGTGGAAAATATGAAAAATTTGCTTTGGACACCATCTGAGTTGACTTCGATCAGTATTTTGAGCAAATAGACTTGGATTCGTGTTTTGACGATCCCGGTCGGTTCGTATCGTGATTTGAGATTTGGGTATATGCCCAGAATCAAAATCAGAAGTCCGTAGCCCGAGTTATCGGACTTTGTTGAAATTTGAAAGTTAAAGGCTTAGTGAATTTGAAATGTTTGACCAATAGTTGACTTTTTGGATATCGGGTTCGTATTTTGGTTCCAGAACCTGATATAGGCCCAGTACCATATTTATGACTTGTTTGTGAAATTTGGTGAGAAACGCAGTTGGTTTGACGTGATTTGGACGTCCCGTTGTGAAAATAAAAGTTTCAAAGTTTTCTGAAAATTTCATTTTATTTGGTGCTTAACCCGTAGTTCTAGGTGTTATTTTTGGCGATTTGATCACGCGAGCAAGTTCGCATGATATTTTTAGACTTGTGTGAATAGTTGATTTAGAGCCCCGAGGGCTCGGGCGAGTTTCGGATAGGCTACGGAGTGAAATTGGACTTAGAAATGTTGCTGGTATTTCCAGTTCTGGAGCAGGCCTCTGATCTCGCATTTGCGAGATCAGGCATCACATTTGCGATCTCTGAGCGGTTCGCATTTGCGAAGAGTAGCCTGGCCACATTGAGTTTGCATTTGCGAAACATACTTCGCATTTGTGAAGTAAGTCAGGATTTGCGAACCCCAGGTCGCAAATGCGACACCTGCAACTGATCAAATATGACTTAGACGGGATTTTTGGTTCATTCTTCAAATTTTCAAACTCAAGAACCCTAGAGGCGATTTTTTAAAGAACTTTTCTTCCCCAAATTATTGGTAAGTGATTATAAACTAGTTTCTTTCAATCTTCCACTACATTTCCTTAGATTCCAACCAAAAATCTTGTGTTTCAATGGTGGAAATTGGGGGTTTTGGGTAGAATTAGGGATTTTTGTAAAATAGGGATTTAGAGCTCGAATTGAGGTCGGATTCCAATACAAATTACATAACCGGGCTCGGGGTGAATGGGTAATCCGGTTTTGGTCGGAATTTCGGGTTTGGACCAAGCGGGCCCGGGTGTTGACTTTTTCAATAATGACCTAAATTGAATTCTTTGCAATCGTGGGTAGTTCCTAAGTCTTAATTCTAAACATTTGGTTGGTAAATTTCAAGATTCTATTGGTTCGGAGGCTTGTTTGAAAGGCAAAGGAGAGGTTGAGCTTTGAGTTTGGTCCTTGGAGCGAGGTAAGTGTCGTGGTTAACCTTGACTTGAGGGATTATGACTTATTTGTCTATTTGCTACATGTTTAGCTGTTGGGTACAATGTATATGTGAGGTGACGAGTACTTATGCGTTGTTGTCGGGTTATTACATGCGGCTGGGACTTTTTCTTTGTAATTATTGCTTTCCTTGATCATGTTACCCATACTTAGACCAGTTAATTGTTAAATTGATCGTTCTTATCATGTTTACGAGCTTTGGTGATATTTTATTATTGATTCCGAGTTGAGATTGCTATTGTGGAACCATTGTTGAAGTAAGGCTTATACTTGTTGATCCTATCTCCCAGTTTTTACTTGTTCATTGTTATGTGGTAAGGGAGAGTGTTATTGCACGAAGGGTGATGTCGTTCTGTATGTGAGTGTTAATTCACAAAGGGTGATGTCGTGCCATATTGTGAGTGTTAATGCACGAAGGGTGATGTCGTGCCATATTATGAGAGTTAATTTACGAAGGGTGATGCTGTGTCGTTTCTATTGATTTATACTGTGAGTAAGAGTAAAAGCACGAAGGGTGATGCCGTGTAGTATCATTGTTTCATTGTGAGGTTGAGAGTAAAAGCACGGAGGGTGATGCCGTAAAATTTTGTTCAGTATGCTTAATTATTTTTACTGGTTAAAGGTATATTGACTGTTCTGGTTATCATTCCGCTGTATTTCTCGTATCTTTTACCCCCCTCAGCTTGTCCCCCTCCCGATATTACCTTTCTTGTTTTTATTTATTGTTATCTTGTACATATACTATTAATTGCAGGGGTTTTTTATGTAGGTATCTTGTCATAGCCTCATCACTAGTTCGTCGAGGTTAGGCTCGACACTTACGAGTACATGGGGTCGGTTGTACTCATACTAAACTCTGCACTTGTTGTGCAGATTTTGGTACCGGCCCTAGTTGGTCATGAGGCTAGCAGTTGGACTTGCTTGTCGGAGACTCAAGGTAGATCTGCTGGCGTCCGCAGACCATGGAGTCCATTCCTAGTTTTATTTATTTTACTGTTTCCTTTCTTTCAGAACAGTTGTATTTTCTTTCAGACTTTGTTTGTAATAAATCTTAGAAGCTCGTGAATCGTGACTCCAGATCCGAATTGTATCAGATATTATGGGTTTTATGTTATTCCGCAATTCAATTTTAGCTTCTGTTTAGCTTATTTGTTGCTGTTATTAAAAATTGACTAAAGTTGGCTTTAAGAATCCTCTAACATTGTCTTGCCTAGCAAGTGAAAGGTTAGGCGCTATCACGGTCCCGAAGGTGGGAATTCCGGATTGTGACAAATATCTATATATGAAAAAGTAAAACTCACATTTTTTGTTTCTAAAAAATAATATTCAATACAAAATATATAAATTATTTAAGAAACCCAACTCACCTATTACCCATTTTAAAGACAAATTTACCCATTATTGTGTTGATCAACGTGATCAATCTGCTCTTTGAAGGACTCAGGAATCTCAAGTATTTATGATAAGTTATGCGAGTTTGGTTTTGATGATTTGTCAAACTTCATGAATGAACCACATAAGAAATCTGATACAATTAGTTCCCTTGTGCTCTTTGCAACATACCATGTCGACTGGTTTAATTTCCAAGGAAGTCAAATGAGGGAACAACAGAGGGAACTGATATGATCAATTCCTCTGGACGTCGGACATGTCAACTCTACAGCTGTTAAAGTTGCTGCACTGTAATCGCAACAGTACAACAGCACTGTTGAAGCTTGCTAGAGACCGGACACTCCCTTGCATCTTCTCTTATGACCTCACACATATATTATCAACATGATGCAAGATTTTGACTCAATGCTTGCAAACTTAAATATTTATTTTATCTCAAGTGTGCAGACACCCTTGCTTTCTCAAGTGCATTGAAGAACAAAGCAACTACAAAATAAAGGACCAGATCCCGGCATTGATTATGTCTTGCCTCCTTTAGTATTGTTGTGTCTTTGTCTTACGTTACTTACTTGTAATTCCTACACAGCTTTTTAGAAGCATTCAGTAGGACATCATTTAAACCATTATTGCTTTTGGTTATTTGACTAGAGTTAGTCAAGAGTGTGGCTTTGTAATAGAATTATCACAAAGAGCTTACAATAGAGTTATTGTAAGGGGTGAGAGGTTAAGAGTTTAATTCCGAGATTACAATAGGTTGTAATTAATGAAGTTGAAATCCTACTAGGGTAGGTCGTGGTTTTTTATCCCGTGAGCTGGGAGTTTTCCACGTAAATATTGTGTATTCTATATTGTACTGCTATTTATTGTAGGAATCAATAGAGAATCAGACTCTCTATACAGTTTGGTGGAAATAAAACTTATTTGCCTGTCATGTGACAGTCTCTTCTCCCTAAAAAAATAACAACATTCTAGTCTTTTTTTGAGCAAACAAAGATATTTATACTATGTTACACCCCATATTTTCGTACGTGGAAGTACGCCATAAGTACGTTGATATAAGATCGGAAATGAGATGTTACGTCCCGCATTTTCGTACGTTGAAGTTTCATCGTAAGTTAATCGACGTAAGTTCGGGAATGAGATTTATTTTGGGATTATAGTTATTACGCTATTTCAAACAAGTGATAAGTTAATTCGTAAAGGTGAAAGGATAAGTGAATCGAAGAAAATGAATTTCGTCAAAATTTGATATTTTGGGATGAAATACGGGTCGAGCGATAATATCCGATAATTATGGATTAGTACCATACAAGGTACCAAATGACCATAATAGAATGATGCATAAAGTGTATTAAAAATAAGTAAAATTTTAAGTAAATTGAGATAATTTTTAATTATGCGAGTAATTGGTTAATTACCGGGTAGCGGGACATCACCTAATTACCTAATAAATGAGTAAAGATTAATAATCTCCACCCCAATCCCCACGTGGCAGTAGGCCACTATTATAACATATGACTAATTAGTCATAAAAGCTTAGTGGCTATCTAAAGTGAGCAACGTGTAATACACTGAAAGTTTACAAGAATGTTTTGGTCTCTTTAAAAGCTTGGTCTCTTTTAAAGCTTAGTTTATTTTGGTCAGAGAAAAACAAAGTGCAAAATAAGTCTTTCTTCCTAATTCACAAAAGCTCAAGAACAGACGCTAAGCTCCATACACAAAAAAGCTTCCAACGAGACTCTTGCAAACAATTCCAACGAGAATTGTTAAAACCGTAGCAACTCAAAATTTTGCGGTTCTAAAGGAGTACGGTACAATCTTTTCCAAGAATATTATACGGATTTTTCCAGGTATATTAAGGCTATCCCTTCTTTCTTTCGGCATGGTCTATACGACACAAACGAAACAAGCAAATGCGCAATTTTCATAAATGACTCTATTCGTAGAAATACAAGAGATGTGTATATTCTTATTCTCCCATGTGCCATATTATTCTATCATCTGTTCATAGGTCTCAAAAATACGTAAGTTGGTAAAGTTTATTCCATGATATTAATCAGAGGCATAATGGTCTTATGACGTACCGAGAGATTTTATTAACGTATTTCATATGCATTTCATGCATTTATACATGCACATTGACCCATGATCAGATGGCATTATATACGCGTATATATATGTATATATATGTATATGCAATAAGGAAAAGGTTATGGCGTTATATACGCACCACCACCTGATCAGCTGGTATACGATGATGATTTTGCCTACAGTGGCCGAGATGATATGATGGGATGCCCTCAGAGGCCTGATGATGTTATGAAGCATGTACCTATGCACGACAAGACATTCATACGCATATGCATGACACTATAATTATTTCACGAAGTACAGAATTATCCAGACTTACAGGCTGAGTCATTTACTCCATATTTCTTCCATGTCTGTTATGTACTTATTTATGTGCCTTATATACTCGGTACATTATTCGTACTGACGTCCCTTTTGCCTGGGGACGCTACGTTTCACGCCCGCAGGTCTCGATAGACAGGTCGAGAGTCCTCTAAGTAGGTGATCAGCTTAGCGAAAAATGTTGGTGCACTCCATTTGCTCCGGAGTTGCTTGTTTGGTCAATATGATTTAGATGTGTATTGTTTGGTATGGCGGGGCTTTGTCCCGACCTTTATGACAGTTATGTATCCTTAGAGGCTTGTAGACAAATGTCATGTACATAAAAGATTGTATGGCCTTGTCGGTCTATGTTCAATGTACGAGTGGTTATTTTGGTCTTAGAGGCCCATATGTCTTATGTATAAGTTGGTATAACACGTTGTATTCCACCTATTTCATGGAAACCTCTCCGGCTCAGTTATCCATGATAGTACGATACGAAAAGATACGCTATGTTGGTACTCGATTGAAAAAGGTACCAGGTGCCCGTCGCGACCCATCGGTTTGGGTCGTGACAAAAGTGGTATCAGAGCAGTTCTGTCCTAGGGAATCTACAAGTCGTGTCTAGTAGAGTCTTGTTTATGGGTGTGTCGTGCACCACACTTATAAGCAGGAGGCTACAGGGCATTTAGGATTGTCACTCTTTCTTCTTACTCTAGATCGTGTGGTAGAGCTCAGTTGTAAGAATTCAAATTTCTAACTTCTGTTTTATTCGTAATAAGACGATACCTACATCCATAAAGACGGTTGGTAAAAGACATGGCTATGGAAGAGTTGAGTCAGAGGAACTCGACTTTGCATTATGCTTATGATAAGTAAATGTGAGGTCTTCAGTGGATCAAGTGCGTACTGAAAGGTGTAAGCCTCTTGATATGGAGTCTTGAGGCAAGAATGCCGATCCACCTTTATGGTGAAAGATAATAAGAGATTCAGAAGATAAATACAAGTTTCAACAAGCAAAAGAAGCAAGATGAAGAAGAGTACAAGGCGCCCAGTTAATGAAGGTTAAGAGTGTTATACAGTAACAGAGATATGTACAATCGGTCGCACCCATCTCAGTTATGCCCTATGGGGGTTAATAGGTGTAGTTTAAGAAAAGGACGGAACATCAGAATTCGGTTGGGGGCCCAAAATGGTGAATGGATTGTTTATATTAGTTGACATTTCCAAAGGATATTACAGATGTGCTAATAGATCTCCTTGTAAGACACTTAGGTGATGCAATCTAGAATATTACAATTAGATGTGAATACTAGCATGATCAAAAAAAATTCCGAAGATAGGCACATAAATGCCTGGAAAGGATGAATATTACCTTAGTGTGACTCTCGTCCATAGTAGAGCAAGGACGTTGAACAACCCGAAGAGCCGATGAATAAAGCAAGGAAAGCTAAAAGCGAAAGAATGTCTTGTTGAAGTTTTCACAAGAAAGGGATAGGCAGAAATATTAGTAGAGTAATGAGAAGAGAGATAAGGAAGAATTATGAGTGAGATGTGATACATGGATGACAACGGTAGATAAAAAAAATGAAAAATGACAGTATTACAGAGTTTGTAGTCAAGTGAAAGGAAATACGAGAGGTGAAAAGCCTTGAGACAACAAAAGAATATAGGCCATAAAGTCATATCCTCACTTTGAGAAATAAGTTTGTGACTCTAACACGACTACCAGGAGGAAAAGTTAGACCTCAGAATAATAGCAATCAGTATGGGCTGGTGAACAAGATAAACTAACATGAATTAGGGGCTGAGTGATTTGATAGTGGTCAACATCATGAGAATTTCATATTTCGTTCTGGCAATAACAGAATGAACAACAGAAGAAGATTCATGAGAAATTCAAAGAAAGGTCATTCAGGAAGACGCTTCCCTAGAAGCAAACAATGTGAGCAAAGATAAACTTAAGGGACTATGTGTGCCAGTTACACTAAGTGTCACCCTCGTGAGTAAGGAATTTTATTATCCTTGCTACAGAAGGATTACCGCAAGGCGAGTAAGGGTCATCAATGAAGTGAAAAGATGCCAAAGATGAAGAGGTAAAACATCTATAGGTAGATCATCGCAGCTCTAAATCTCAATACTCCCCTAAAGGGGGGAATATGGAGTGATGCAACGTTAAGTCAGAACTAAGTGATTCTAGTAACTACGAAATGGTAAAGGAAGAATGCGATAAAAATGAGAAAGGAATGAGATTGCACTCATCCGAATCCCACAGATACGCTATGATTCTAGAACAGTATGTAAGCACAACGTCAAGGAAAGGAAGTAAGGGTTCCTGCCCGGGATGTTATTGATAAATAAAGAGCCAGTGCAACAGATACGACAAAGGAAATAACCCAAGAAAGATTACGCGAAATATTGATGTGAGAACGGGCTAACAAGTAGTTAGTAGTTGATTCAGGAAGAGCCTAGTTATGGCTAGACAAGAGGTTACAGACACATCAGCAGACCATGCAAGGTAAACATAGTGAACCCCAACATGGAGAATTCAGCCTCGTAGTAATGTCATTTTGATACTTGAGATATATTTAGATAGGAGTCGGGATATTTAAAGGTAACATATGAATGTTACGGGAATAAAAGAGAGTGTCATTGGGAAGACAATCAAAATATCAGTTCAGAAGCAGCCCTACAAGCACAAGAGCATAGAGGTAAGTAACTACGGATAATTATAGGACAGGAAGGACATCAGAAGATCCGTAACAAGCTCACAGCTTTACAAGAGTCAGAGGGTCCTCCCTAAGTACTACAATGAAAGACTAGCAGAGGAAATAAGGAAGGAGGCTTCAACCTAAACATAGAAACTCGAGGAAAAAATGGTCTTCTAATAGTAGTCTCACTACAACATTGTAAGCACTCTATAAGAAAGTGGTCTGGCACCTATCGTGGCTAATGAGCGGGAAGTGAAACCAAAAGTAATGGTCGAAATCATATGAGAGTTACAAAAAAAAATCCGGCATGTGTGGGCACTAAGATAAGCCAAGTATTCATGCAACAAGTGGCAGGACGACCAGGAAAGGCAATTGCTCTCATTTAAGGAAAGTTGAGAAGGAACAAAAGGAATTATTCGATAAATGATCCAGAGTTAGTTACGTTATGAACGCACTTAAGATTTCGGAGTATTACCCATGTAGCATATATGTTGACAACCATACAGTCGTAGAAGACTCGGGTATAAGTAAAAGAAAGAATTGAGTCCAGGTCATAGACAAAGAATTGAATTGTTAGAAGATTGTACCCCAGATATTCCATAGTGTCCATGAAAGGCTAAAGTAATAACTAATATCAGGAGCCGCAGATCGGAAGATACCTTAAGCCTACATAAAGGTTGGTCAGAGGGAAAAGGAAACTAAAGAGTTACATCAATTAAGTAAATCAGGAGTCTAATTATTGGACCCAGAAAATAATAGACCTCATGATTGAGAACATTGTAGGATCACTCTTAAATATTAGAGGTACAAGAGAGATAGTTCAGTAGCCATATTCTATAGGGGAATCAGAAAAATACAAGCCTCATAAGAAGTCAGTATGAAGCTCTCACCGAATTATGTATACACTAGAGGTGCAAGTATTATAATAAAGCTTCAAGTTATGGATGTGAATTATACCTATGGGGGAGGAAGGTCATGAAAGGGATGCAAGATTTTAAGGTAAGTAAGATAAAGGTGAACAACATACACGATACTCAAATGCAAAAGGTTGTGAATTGTCCATACTTCGGATAAAAGGCTAGAAACGCTGGATTCAGTGTCCAGAAATGATAGCAGCGTCGTCAGTGGCATATCTTCCAACCTATGGTTTTTAAATATCGAGAGATCTAGTTAAGAAAGTAAAGAGGATTTAGGGACAATGTGATGTCTCGCTTGATGTTCTAAAATAGCACAAGGAAATCTATGGTACAAGCAAGTTGAAGAAAGGTTGCAAGCTAAAGTATGGTAGAGCGACAAGGTTTTAGGAAAACAGGAGTAAGAATAAGAAAAGGTAAGTGAAAAGGTGACAAGAATGGATAAGTCCTTGGGATTAAGCTCATGAAAATAAGAGAGCTGGTGGGTTCTCTAAGTTATAGAAGGCTCGGTATAGCCAGAATGAACTCAAAGGAGTCTAAGACTAGTAGCATTTAGAAGAGATGGAATGCTGCCCTGGTAGTGGAATAATGGCGTAATTGTGATAGATAAAGGATGACGTTGGGCCTTCATTTGAGTAATGACTTGAAGAGGATTTCACGAATTATACGGGATTAGAATACCCACATAAGGTGAATCACATCGAGATACTATGAAATACGATTATGGAAATCACTTCAACTATTCCTCGATGCAACGTAAGCCCTAGTGGAAATATATTACGTAAGAAATTTCAAGTTATCAATGGATGATTGTAGATTAACGTTGAGGTTAATCAACAATGGATGGGTAGAAGTTGCAAAGTACGAGATGAGACTGGGCCATCAGTCTTAAGATGGACAGTAATGAAGAAGCGTTAAAGGTACTTAACTTTATGCATGTAGGATGAGCAACGAGAGTAACCTGGAGTTCGGTAGTAGACCTCAGTAACGATAAATCGAAGTAAGAATTATGGTATAGTATGGCCTACGTAGATGTAGTAAAGCTAATGATGCCCAGAGGGACAACTTGACATAATTTTATGTATGTTCACAAAGTGAAGCCTAGAGATTGGCTAAAAGCTGGAGGAAAGAGAAGAGAAGAGTCGCATAGGCGCACATACAAAGTTAGAGTCGTAAAGGCTGCATGACAGAAGGTAGCAACAATTACGAGACTAGACGGATTCCGGCTACAAGTCATGGTGTGAGAAAGAGGCTTAAAAGGGGAAATGCCCTGGCCTTTGGGATTCATTCACAGAACAGTCGCCTAAATGACAAAAGGAGTACTAAAGTATTCGCAAGAGTTATGGGTTATAAGAATGATAAGTGCATCAGTCAACATTCGAGGACGAATGTTCCAAAGGGGAGAATCATGTTACACCCCCATGTTTTCGTACGTGGAAGTACGCCATAAGTAAATTGATATATGATCGGAAATGAGATGCTACGTCCCGCATTTTCTTACGTTGAAGTTTCATTGGAAGTTAATCGACGTAAGTTCGAGAATGAGATTTATTTTGGGATTATAAGTATTATGCTATTTCAAACAAGTGATAAGTTAATTCGTAAAGGTGAAAGGGTAAGTGAATCGAAGAAAATGAATTTCGTCGAAATTTGATATTTTTGGGATAAAATACGGGTCGAGCGATAATACCCGATAATTATGGACTAGTACCATACAAGGTACCATATGACAATGATAGAATGATGCATAAAGTGTATTAAAAATAAGTAAAATTTTAAGTAAATTGAGATAATTCTTAATTATGCGGGTAATTGGTTAATTACCGAATAGCGGGACATTACCTAATTACCTAACAAGTGAGTAAAGATGAATAATCTCCACCGCACTCCCCACGTGGCAGTAGGCCCCTATTATAACATATGACTAATTAGTCATAAAAGCTTAGTGGCTATCTAAAGTGAGCAACGTGTAATACACTGAAAGTTTACAAGAATGTTTTGGTCTCTTTAAAAGCTTGGTCTCTTTTAAAGCTTAGTTTAATTTGATCAGAGAAAAACAAAGTGAAAAATAAGTCTTTCTTCCTATTTCACAAATGCTCAAGAACAGACGCTAAGCTCCATACACAAAAAAGCTTCCAACGAGACTCTTGCAAACAATTCCAACGAGAATTGTCAAAACCATAGCAACGTAAAATTTTGCGGTTCTAAAGGAGTATGGTACAATCTTTTCCAAGAATATTATACGGATTTTTCCAGGTATGTTAAGGCTATCCCTTCTTTCTTTCGGCATGGTCTATACGACACAAACAAAACGAGCAAATGTGCAATTTCCATAAATGATTCTATTCGTAGAAATACTAGAGATGTGTATATTCTTATTCTCCCATGTGTCATATTATTCTATCATCTGTTCATGGGTCTCAAAAATATGTAAGTTGGTAAAGTTTATTCGATGATATTAATCAGAGGCATAATGGTCTTATGACGTACCGAGAGATTTTATTAACGTATTTCATACGCATTTCATGCATTTATACATGCACATTGACCCATGACCAGATGGCGTTATATATGCGTATATATATATATGTATATATATGTATATGGGATAAGGGAAAGGTTATGGAGTTATATATGCACCACCACCTGATCAACTGGTATACGTTGATGATTTTGCCTACAGTGGCCGAGATGATATGATGGGATGTCATCAGAGGCCTGATGATGTTATGAAGCATGTACCTATGCACGACAAGACACTATAATTATTTCACGAAGTACATAATTATCCAGACTTACAGGCTGAGTCATTTACTCCATATTTCTTCCATGTCTATTATGTACTTATTTATGTGCCTTATATACTCAGTACATTATTCGTACTGACGTCCCTTTTGCCTGGGGACGCTGCGTTTTATGCCCGCAGGTCTCGATAGATAGGTCGAGTGTCCTCCAAGTAGGCGATCAGCTTAGTGAAAAATGTTGGTGCACTCCATTTGCTCCGGAGTTGCTTGTTTGGTCAGTATGATTTAGATGTGTATTGTTTGGTATGGCGGGGCTCTATCCCAACCTTCATGACAGTTATGTATCCTTAGAGGCTTGTAGACAGATGTCATGTATGTAAAAGATTGTATGGCCTTGTCGGCCTATGTTCAATGTACGAGTGGTTATTTTGGTCTTAGAGGCCCATATGTCTTATGTATAAGTTGGTATAACGTGTTGTATTCCACCTATTTCATGGCAGCCTCTCCGGCTCAGTTATCTATGATAGTATGATATGAAAAGATACGTTATGTTGGTACTCGGTTGAATAAGGTACCGGGTGCCGTCGCGGCCATCGATTTGGGTCGTGGCATACTAGTACTACGTAGGATTTAGAACATTACAGACATTATCCGTGTCACTTAGGACACATTGTTTACCTAGACTTGCTAGAACATTAAAAGCATCAGTAGCTAGATGCTTCACAAAAATATATTGTTCCTTCTTGTCTTTGACTACAAAAGATTCAACAAAAGACGGGGTCTGTATATAATATTTTTTTCGTCCATGTTTGTACGTCAGTCTTCTTTGCTAGCTGATGGGCCACTTTATTCCCTTGCCGGAACACGTGTTTGAGGACCACTTCCTTCTCTTGGTGTATTAACAACCTGCATGCGTCAACAATATCATCGAACATTTTATTACCTTGGTGTATACATTGGATTACCTCAGTGGAGTCTATTTCTACTTCTAGTGGGAACAATTTCCATTTTTCGGCTGTTTGTAGTCCCTCAAGTAGAGCTAGGAGTTTTGCTTCCAATGAGCCATTTGTATGAGTGGATTTTGTAAAACCTACAATCCAATTCCCACTTGTATTTCTGAATACACCTCCCAAGCCGCTCTTTTTGTTGGTTTTGTAGCTTGCATCAATATTTAATTTATACCATCCTTTTGGGAGTTTATGCCATCTTATAGTGATAGGCATTTTCTTGTTAGAGTTGCGATGATTTCCGGTTAGAAGCTTGTATTCTATAGATATTTGCATGATGTAGTCAATATTGATGGGGTTAGATGTGTTGGTTTGGTTGTTATTATTTCTGTTTATCCAAATATTCCATAATAAAAATGGGAAAAGAGACTTCCAGTTTATACAACTATTTCCAAGGTTATGATTAAAATCTCTTACTTGTATAAGCCAATGGATGTCCATTGGTTTATAATAATTTGACTATCCCACACTATCCCAACAAGGACTAGTCGTTTTACAAGCGAAGAAAATATGTGTGATGGATTCTTCCTCCGTTGTACATATTGAACACATGGGATCTATGTAAATGCCTATATGATCTAGGTACGTTCTACATGGCAGTCTATTATGAAGACATTACCATAGGAAGAAGTTGATTTTATTTGGACAGTTCAACTTCCAAATCCAATTAAAATCTATTTCGCTTGCTTTTGGTGATTCAATTAGGTCATAGCACGATTTGTGGTAAAAAGACCTTTTGTGTTTTGGTACCAAATAGGTGTGTCATAAAGCGGACCCCTAGTACGAATCCTAACCCTAGAAATATGCTCTTTGATATCCTCGGTGATTGTTATAGAGAATTTGGTAAAGTTCCAATTATGATTGCTATAGATATCGTTAATTTTTAGAGAGTGGTCATTAATTGAAAGGGTCCCTCAACTGTGCTTCTAAGTTTTTTTATATTTGTGATCCAACTTGTATGCCAAATGTTCATATTGGATCTCAGGTGGGGTGACCAAATGATATCTTTGGTGCAATTTTCCCATCCTTTCAAAATACTCCTCCAAACGAAAGAGTGGTGATTCTTGGCTTTGCTAGTGCCATGGGAGGTGATAATTAGTTTTGCCCACGGAACAGTTGTGTTAGTGAGCAGTCTCAAGGGTAAGCTTGCTAGAAGGCTAATTTTTTTGCACTAGCATTTCTTATGCCCAGCCCCCCGTTGAATTTTTGTTGGCACACCGTAGACCAGTTGATTAGATGGAGCTTTTTCTTTTCAGCAGTTGTTTCCCATATAAAATCTCTTTGAATTTTGTCAATTTTTTTCAATTTTTTTGTTGGGAGTAAGGTGTATTGCCTATAGTGGTTATGGATTGAATTTAGGCAAGCTCGGGCTAGAGTGGTGCTTCCTGCTATATTAATAAACCTAGTTTCCCAGTTAGCCAGTATAGCCCTCATTTTGTCTATAATAAAGTGATAATCAGCAGGTCTTGGGTTTTTGGTCACGATTGGAAATCCCAAATAAGTTCCAAAGGAGTCACCTTTTTTAAAGTCCCAAGCTGCTAGTAATGTCCTTAACAATATTAGGGGAGCAATTTTAGAGAAAATAATTTTTAATTTTGTAGTATTTATACTTTGGCCTGGTAGGTTACAAAAGTAATTTAGACCAGTTTTTAAGGCTTGACAAGATTTATTATTTGTCTTGGCCATCAATGTTAGGTCATCTGCAAAAAATAAGTGAGAGAATTGGGGGCTTTTCTTTCCTGTAACAATAGGGTCCCAATTGTGTATATCTACTTGGTGGTTAATAAATCTAGAGAACATCTCCATACAAAGTATAAAGATATATGGAGATATAGGGTCACCTTGCCTATTTCCCCGACTTGGTTCAAAGAAATTGGTGATTGAACCATTTACTAGGACCCCTGTTGATCAAGTAGAGATACAATTTAGTAAGAGTTTGGAGAATTTAGGGGGGAAACTAAAATATATGAGGGTACGATAAATAAAAGACCACTCCAGACGATCAAAGGCCTTTTCGAGGTCGATCTTTAAGATCATTTCACCCTGCTTTCCATTAAATTTTTTAAAGTTAGAGATTAACTCTTGGATTATGATTGCATTATCGGAGGCTCTTCTGTGTTTCATAAAACTGGTTTGAAAAGGACTAATAATGTAACGAGCCGGCCGGTCATTTCATGAGTTTCAGTCCCATTTCTCCCATTTCTGCTCCCTTATGTGTTGTTCAGTTGTATTTGATCATATCGTGTTGGTTTTGTTGTGTTCGGAGTGGTCTTAGAATGGAATGAGACACTTAGTCTCTTATTTTGAAGCTTAAGTTGGAAAAAGTCAACCGGATGTTGACTTATGAGTAGAAGGTCTCGGATATGAATTCTGATGGATCGGATAGCTTCGTTAGGTGATTTTGGACTTAGGAGCATGTTCGGAATGTAATTTGGAGGTTCGTGGTAGATTTAGGCTTGAATTGTCGAAAAGGGAAATTTGGCGTTTTCCGGTCGGTAGTGGAAATCTTGATATCGGGGTCGAAATAGAATTACGGAATTTGGAGCAGGTCCGCCATGTCATTTATAATGTGTGTACAAAATTTCAGGTCATGCGGATGAGGTTTGATAGGATTTTACATCGGTTGCAGAATTCGGAAGTTTTGGAATCCTTAGGCTTGAATCCGAGGGTGATTTAGGGTTTCGATGTTGTTTTGAGTGTTCCGAAGGTTGATATAAGTTTGAATGATGATATGTGACTTGTTGGTATGTTTGGTTGAGGTCCCGAGGGACTCGGGGTGATTTCGGGAGGTTGACGGATCAAGGATTGGATTTGAGGAAGTGTTAAAAATTCCTTCAGCTGTCATAACCGCACCTGCGGAGTGGGAACCGCAGGTGCGACGTCCGCAGGAGCGAGGAAGCAGCCGCTGATGCGGCCATAGGTGAGAAGGACAGGTGTCGCGGGTGCGGAAGAAGGAACGCACCTGCGTGACCACAGATGCGGGTAAGAGGTCGCAGATGCGGTTAAGAGAGAATAAGTGAAAATCGCAGATGCGGTTGGTTGGACCGCAGAAGCGGTCCCGCAGGCGCGGGTAATGGACCGCATGTGCGTAAATCGCTGGGCAGAAAGAATAAAAAGTCATCTTCGCGAATTTCAGTCTTTTATCCACCATTTTTGAACGAGTTGGAGCTTGGGAGCTGTGATTTGAAGGGGGAAATCAAGTGTTTTTAGTGAGGTAAGCTACTTGGCCTTGTATCTTGTGTTTATGGCAATTATTCCATTGTTTAATCATGGTTTTAGTGAGAAAATTAAGGGAGAAATTGGGAGATTAGGGCTTGAAATTGGAGAGTTCAATATGGGATTTGAGGGGCCATTTGAGGTTCAATTTTGATGATTTTGGTATGTATAGACTCGTGAGAGGATAAGGATTCTAGTATTGTAATTTTTATCGGATTTCGATGCACGGGCCAAGGGGTCGGGTTTGGTCAATTTCGGAAATTTTGATTAAATTTGATAATTTTTGCGTGGGCTTTGTTCCTTTGGCATGTATTGATGTTATGATTCTGATTTTGGATAGATTCGGGGCGATTTGAGGTCGAGTCGAGAGGCAAGGGCATTGCGGAGTAGATTTTTGTCCGGTTCGAGGTAAGTAACGATTGTAAATCTAGACCTGAGGGTATGAAATCCCGGAATTTCGTACTGTTTTGATAAATGAGGTGATGCACATGCTAGGTGACGGGCGTGTGGGCGTGCACCGTAGCGATCGCGACTTGGTCCGTCCTGTGGCAACTGTACAGTTGCATATTTTGATAAATTCTATATAATATCTATGTGTTTTAGAAATGATTCTGTTAACTTGGGCTGAATGTCATGTTTGGGGCCTTGTGCCATACTGTTGGACCCTCAGGGGCATGTTACTGTTATCTTCACATTGTTTTTGATAGAAAGCATTATCCTCAGTAATGGTTTATACCTGTTTATTGTTAAGTCTTGTTCCTCACTCTATTTTTAATATTTATGAAAGTGTTTTGGGCTGAGTTCCCTGAGTTAGCACTGAGATGCCCGAGTGGCTTGTGAGGTTGATGAGTGAGTGAGGCCGAGGGCTGGATTGTGAGGATAGTTATGGATCGGGCTGCACGCCGCAGCGTTATATATATGTATATATGGATCGGGCTGCACGCCGCAGCGATATATTGGATCGGGCTGCACGCCACAGCGATATAGCGCTTGGGCTGTAGGAGCACCTCCAAAGTCTGTACACCCCCAGTGAGCGCAGTCGACTATATTTATGGATCGGGCTGCACGCCGCAGCGGTTATTATGAGATACTTATCGAGCGTGATTGCTAAGTGTGAGTGCTGATTGGTGGAAGTTGAGTCATGAGTGACTGGGAGGCTTGCCCGATGGGGGGGGTGTATATATATATATATATATATATATATATATATATGAGTGGTGCTTTGCCCGAGGGGCTTGTTTATGAAAATACTGTTTTCACTCTTTTTTATACTGAGCCTCTACTAAGAATGTTGAACAAATGTTTTCACGACTTTTCATTTAAACTAGAGTGTTTACTAAATGTTCAGAATTTAATCACTGATTTGATCTCGTTATTCTCGCTGAGGTTTTCATATTATGATATGGATATGCTTTTAAATGCTCGTCACTGCACTCAGCCTTTATTTATAATTGTTACTTACTGAGTTGGCGTACTCACGTTACTCCCTGCACCTTGTGTGCAGATCCAGGTGCCAGAGCGTTCGAGTGAGAGCTGATCTTGGCCTTCAGAGTATTTTCCGGAGTTAGCAAGGTAGCTGCACGGCGTCTGCAGCCCTACCTTTCTCCTTCCTATATTTTTGTGTTTCATTTAGCAGACTCATTTTGTATTGAGTAGACAGTATCGGACTGCATTTTAGTGGCTCATGACTAGTGACACCGGGATCGGGCAGTGTTTGACGTTTTGCGTATTTGTTTCCGCTTATTTTGAAATATTTAAACAAAAGATTTGTGTCACGCCCCGAACCTGGGCCTTGACGTAACACGGCACTCGGTGCCTAACTACATACGACCGAGCGAGCCAACTGGCTGGCTGAATCAACATGTGATATCATAACATACTGAATGTGGAAGATAAACTGACACATGCTGATATACTAAAAGTCTGGATGATATAAATCAAAGTGCGGAAATACTAAAACAAGTCTAAAACATATATGTAGCCAATATTGCTTAACATGAAAAGCCTGAGACTCTGTCTAAATGTTACTCTAGTCTATGAAGCCTCTAATGAAGTACTAAAAACAATGACTGTCTGAAAATACTGAAGACTGTAAGGTAATGATAATGCCCCCGGAAGAACTGGGGATCACCAAGTAGCTGATACGAGAATCCTAGCGCTCTGAATCATCAACCTGTAAATAATTACCTGCATCGTGAGATGCAGACCCCGGGAAAAAGGGACGTCAGTACATTTGAATTGCACTGGTATGTAAAGCAACTGAAAGAAAGAATTATAAATGCTGAAACTGAAACCAAGCTGATAACTGAGAATTTATATTTGATAACTGAAATGATAACTATTGAAACTAAAACTGAAATGATAGCTGGTAACTGATAACTGATAACTGAACTGATAACTGGTGACTGAAATGATAACTGATAACTGAAATGATAACTGATAATTGAACTGAACAAAGGAAGTAAGGATATGAATACTCCCTCTTCTAAATGATGAACAACCTGTTTATCTGAATAAATAAACTGCGGCCTCAGGCCCAACATATATATATATATGTGTGTGTGTGTGTGTGTGTGTGTGCACGCATGTGTGTGCGCGCAAACTGCGGCCTCGGGCCAAAGTATACGTATACATAACTGCGACCTCAGGTCCAAAATACATAAAGCATAAATTGCAGCCTCAGGCCCAAAGATGCATAAAGCATAAACTGCGACCTCAGGCCCAAATACAGGTGTTCAACATTCAGGAAATGAGAATCAAACTGCAATACATGATAATGAAATACTGAATCACACTGAGTTACATGATACTAGAATACTGGATCACACTGAGTTACATAATACTAGAATACTGGATCACGCTGAGTTACATAATACTGGAATACTGGATCACACTGAGTTACGTAATACCGGAATACTGAATGGGACTGGACTGAGACATGTATTCTTGAACTGATTATGAACACTGAAACTTCAACTGTTTATGGCATCAAACCCAAGTCTATATTGACTACGCACTGAGCTCACAACGTTCAGAATGGAAGTGGTGAACAAGTTATGAAGCTAGAGAATAGAAGTTCTGCAACTATTCATGGAACTAGGCTAAACTATATTTCTGAGGCAATTAGTAACGTTGTAAAAGAAACGTAGTGTAGGGAGAATCATTAGCATTCCCAAACATAGAGAGTTAGCCTCACATACCTTAACTTCCTGCTCTTGAGCATAATACAACATTCGCCAACCCTTTCAACTTTAATCTATATCAATACAAGTCTAAGGGATTCCAAATTAGCAACAATAGTCATGTTTTGGTCACTTAGGCATTTTATCAAACACTCGGTAGCATAAAGCTTCATAGCCTTTATTAATGGTGTCTCTACACCCAATAACCCATTCTCTTGGTCCTAGATAACTTCTAAAGTCTAAAATGGTTATAATCTACATTATTCTTTATCACCCATAAGGTAATCAACACCCATAACCAATAATAACCAATCAACAACCCAAACCTATCACCATTCATACTTTTCTATCAAACTCATCAACTCATATCTCATGAACTAGAGTCTATAATCATTAATTCAATGATAGAATCAATTAGAGGGTGGAGATATTACCTTTTTGACGTTCAATCTTCTTGAATTCGAGTTCTAGGGTTTCTTCTCTCAACAATGTTGTCCCAATCGAATATCTAATGATATAGAGGTTTTACCCATGTTAATAAGATGTTGGAAAATTGAAATTAACTTAGAATCACCATTAGAACTTACCTTGGGTGGTGGAGGGACTCTTAAGGAGTTAGGTTTTTGAGAGCTTTCCTTTCTAGAGCAAGTTTTTATGTTTTGGGGCTGTGGGGGACGAAATAGGGCTAAAAAAGTAACTTCCCAAGGCGGCCACCGCGTCCCAGTAGGTCTGACTGTGGTCCCGACCGCGGTAAATCGCTGGAACATTGCCTCACGACCGCGGTCGCGGTCAAACACGGCCGAACGTGGTAGTTATGCACCATTCTGTAAAACGGGTATAACGTTTTGCACAGAGCTCCGTTTGGGCTCCACAATATATCATTGGAAAGCTATTTCAAAGGCCTACAACTTTTGTGCTTTGAGTTTTCCCAAATCCTTTACACATTTTAACTAAACCCTACTAGAAGACGGATATTCTGCAAACTTAATCGATTTTGTCGAATCTTATGCACCTCACTTTCCATCTTCATTTTGAAACAACTATTTTCACCCATAATCATCCCGATAGGACTTCATATGTCCAAAATATAACCTTAATACTCCTTTAACTCATTCATACCTAATCCGAATGTGCGGGGTGTTACATTATCTCCCCCTTGGTATCATTCGTCCTCGAATGATTGTCTTAACTGTAACTTCTGCTAACTCCGGACCTTAAACGAGTCTGGTGCAAACATGAACTTTCATTAGCATTTGCATACTAAACTGAATGAATACATGATTACTGAACTGTTGATATATTGAACTTAATGACTGCTGCATTGACTGAATATTGGTCTGCCATGGATATATGAATACAGAACTAACATGGATATTCGAATATTGAACTGGCACGAATATTTGAGAATTGAACTAACATCAATATCAGAGTACTAAGCTGGCATGAATATCTAAGTATTGGACTGACATGAGTAGCTGAGCATTGAACTGACTTGAATATCTGAGTATTGAATTGACATGAGTATCTGAGTACTGAACTGGCATGAGTATCTGAGTACTGAACTGACATGAGTATCTGAGAACTGAACTGGCATGAGTATCTGAGTACTGAACTGACATGAGTATTTGATGCTGGAAACTTGAATGTTATTACATGACACGTGAAATACTGGTTGTACCACCACTAATTCTGGTGGCAACTCCAACTCATAAGCTAATTGACCGATCCTTCGCAAGATTCTATATGGCCCAATATAGTAGGGACTATGCTTTCCCTTCTTCCCAAATCTCATAATGCCTTTCATAGGCGAAACTTTCAGAAACACCCAATCACCAACTTGAACCAACCAATTGGCGATCTACACCTTCTCCCATACAGAGTCTCGCACGGTGCCATCTTGGTACTGAAATGGTAAGTGTTATTATTAGCAAGGTCAATGAGAGGTATGTGATCATCCCAATTACTTTTAACATCAAGGACATATCCTCAACTGTTTAAATAAAATGCTCTGTCTGTCCATAAAGTCTACGACGTTCTTTTTCATGTCGTTCAACCAATAAATCTCCTTGGTCATGATGCATATTTGGGAACCTGGATGGAAAGAATACCTAGAATTATGGGCTTCTAACATGATCTTCCCTCTTTAAGTCCATCTATGTCTGGGACACACAATCTGTCCTAGTACCTCAAAGTACTATCATCTCCCCCTTATTCAAAAGCCATCGTCTTATACTTGTGAATCTCCTCTTTCAACTGCAACACATAGGGATCATCAAATTGTTTCTCCTTCTCAACGGCTACTAAGGGGGAACAAATCCTGTTCCAGACAATAACTCCGTCACCTTTAGAGAGAAGTCGAACTCCTATCTTGGCTAAGCGGTGAACTTCTTTCACCAGAGTTCTCTTATCTACCTCAATCATGAGTTATACTTCCCACACTTTATCTTCTTAAGCACTTCCTAAAAATACTTATAGAATTGTTGTGAGCTGATTCTTTGACATGTACTCCAGGCTTTAGAGTCTCGTGCAATGGCACTGCCCTCATAACACATAAATAGGCATGATCTTACAGCTTTTCTGTGATCACTTTATCATCAATAACTAAGCTCGGTGATCACTCTACTCACTTTGTGTTTCTTACACATGCTAGACATAATCCCTGTGGTAATTATACAATTTTCCCTCATTATCGAACTGATTTTCTTTTTCATATCCCATGCTAACTATTCGGGCTTCAAATCTCTAACTGCACCTACTGATGGTTTTCACATCACCCCTTAGATCAAAGGTCTTATACTTGCGGATCCTTTTTTTGTTGGGATCCAAATAACTTTCTTTATTTTCTGCAATTCTTTGCACTCTATGTCAATGACGACTCATCTTCCAACATACTTCCGAGCTAGGAAAAACTAAATTATTCACATAACGGAAAGCTAATGTATTCACAACTATCATACACACTCTTAATAATTTAACTCTGCTCACACTGTCAATCCTGGAGAAACCACATTTCGATAATTCCTAAAGGTTATTCTTCTATAGTTTGTTGTCTCATTGCTAGCTGATTGTTTTTCAAACTATCACTGTACTTCGGATTTAACTTATACTCTTTAGGTTCTAACACACGCTCGGTATTTCAAACTGTCATCCACTCACTAGCGTTAACCTGGCTAAGTGAATCAAATTGTACCTCTACTAGCTCTGCTGAAATTGCTAATTCACTGTATCAACTCAAAACTTCTTATTATTCTTTTACTAAACACCTACTAGAATCACGTTTTCTGGTTCTACTTTGGATAAATAAAGTGAGGAATAAGGTTATTTCTAACTTCCCTCATCATCCGACCCTATTCTATGGTCGCATACTATCCCTTTTTTTTTCTTACTAAACTATGTGCATGAAATGGATCACACTTAGGGAATTCCTTTGGCTTAAATGAAATTGGAATATCTAACCCCAAACTTTCTATACAACACTAAATCATATCATACTATAAACATTCCGGGTAATCATTTAGTCACATAACCTAAGGGGGAACTGCCATATCTTTTATCTTACACCAATAGTTGCTTCTTATAGTAACTTACTAACGTGGTACTTCTAGTTCTGATTTGAATAAATATGAACAACTTAAAATCGTTCCCTGAAATTCACTATTGGCTGCTCTTGGTTCTCATTTCATACATCATATCATCTAGTCATTTGCATGAGTTCTACGAAAAATACATCTCTAATAATAACAATCATTTTTGACTCCTAGGTATTTTACCCTTAGGCTCTTTTCTGTCCAAACTATAGTGATAATGTTAGGGTCTGACATCTGAACTATCATCATCCAACTTGTGGCTCCATTTCCAAAAACTAAAAGAAATTGTTCTCTGAGGTAAAACACATACGATTACCATACACAAACTTATCCTTCAGAGTATATCATTATCTGATAAATCACTTCCTGCGCCATCCGGTGAGTCTTGGTCTTAATCCAGACCTAAAATATGTGAAGGTTTTGCTATAATAACTGTTGCTTACATTTTCTTTGAGAACCCATATACATCACTGTATACTCACAAGTCACCAGAAATTTTGATACACTAAAATTGGATATTTGGTAAACATATAACTGAATACTGGCGTATTGAATAACCATAAACTTGCTAACTGAAAGACTGCTAACGGGTAACTAAGATAATCTGATATCCATAAAACATGATAACTACTTTTGTACTTTCTGACAAGGTTATGCTCTAATCTGTACTACTATCCATTGCATCCCACTTTTAACATCCTCTCATGTCTCATATTTACCAAGTTGTACTCCATAATTATACCTCAATGGGAAATTATCCTCTCTAGGACTTTAGGTTTCTCCTGCGTGTCGCTTGGGCATCCAATACGTTTGGAATTCGATAGGAAGAGAAGGTTAACTATTGCTCTAGGCTTCATGGCATGATTTAGAGTAGAACGAAATGAGACAATCCTGGATGTCTTGGTAGTTAACCGTTTATATGAGTGGCCGGCACACACATATAAAGGAAACTCCACTGGACACGGCTTCATAGACTCCTTAGGACACTTGAACCTAGTGCTCTGATACAAAGCTTTGTCACGCCCCGAACCTGGGCCTGGACGTAACACGACACTCGGTGCCTAACTACATGTGACCGAGCGAACCAACTGGCTGGCTGAATCAACATGTGATATCATAACATACTTAATGCGGAAGATAAACTAACACATGCTGATATACTGAAAGTCTGGATGATATAAATCAAAGTGCGGAAATACTAAAACAAGTCTGAAACATATATGTAGCCAACATTGCTTAACATGAAAAGCCTGAGACTCTGTCTAAATGTTACTCTAGTCTATGAAGCCTCTAATGAAGTACTAAAAACAGTGACTGTCTGAAAATACTAAAGACTGTAAGGCAATGATAATGCCCTTAGAAGAACTGGGGATCACCAAGTAGCTGATACGAGAATCCTAGCGCTCTGAATCATCAACCTGTAAATCATTACCTGCATCGTGAGATGCAGGCCCCGGGCAAAAGGGACGTCAGTACATTTGAATTGCACTGGTATGTAAAGCAACTGAAAGAAAGAATTATAAATGTTGAAACTGAAACCAAGCTGAAAACTGAGAATTTATAATTGATAACTGAAATGATAACTATTGAAACTAAAACTGAAATGATAACTGGTAACTGATAACTTAACTGATAACTGATAACTGAACTGATAACTGGTGACTGAAATAATAACTGATAACTGAAATGATAACTGATAATTGAACTGAACAAAGGAAGTAAGGATATGAATACTCCCTCTTCTGAATGATGAACAACCTGTTTATCTGAATAAATAAACTGCGGCCTCAGGCCCAATATACATACATACATATATATATATATATATATATATATATATATATATATATATATATATATATATATATATATATATATATATATATATAAAACTGCGGCCCCGGGCCCAAGTATACGTATACATAACTGTGACCTCAGGTCCAAAATGCATAAAGCATAAACTGCGGCCTCAGGCCCAAAGATGCATAAAGCATAAACTGCGGCCTCAGGCCCAAATACAGGTGTTCAACATTCAGGAACTGAGAATCAAACTGCAATACATGATAATGAAATACTAAATCACACTGAGTTACATGATACTGGAATACCGGATCATACTGAGTTACAGGTGTTCAACATTCAGGAACTGAGAATCAAACTGCAATACATGATAATGAAATACTAAATCACACTGAGTTACATGATACTGGAATACCGGATCATACTGAGTTACATAATACTGGAATACTGGATCACGCTGAGTTACATAATACTGGAATACTGGATCACACTGAGTTACGTAATACTGGAATACTGAATGGGACTAGACTGAGACATGTATTCTTGAACTGATTATGAACACTGAAACTTCAACTGTTTATGGCATACTGAGTAATCTATACTAAGACTCGGGGGCATCAAACCCAAGTCTATATTGACTACGCACTGAGCTCACAACGTTCAGAATGAAAGTGGTGAATGAGTTATGAAGCTAGAGAATAGAAGTTCTGCAACTATTCAAGGAACTAGGCTAAACTGTAATTCTGAGGCAATTAGTAACGTCGTAAAAGAAACGTAGTGTAGGGAGAATCATTAACATTCCCAAACGTAGAGAGTTAGCCTCACATACCTTAACGTCCTCCTCTTTTGCATAATACAACATTCGCCAACCCTTTCAACTTTAGTCTATATCAATACAAGTCAAAGGGATTCCAAATTAGCAACAATAGTCATGTTTTGGTCACTTAGGCATTTTATCAAACACTCGGTGGCATAAAGCTTCATAGCCTTTATTAATGGTGTCTCTACACCCAATAACCCATTCTTTTGCTCCTAGATAAATTCTAAAGTCTCAAATGGTTAAAATCAACATTATTCTTTATCACCCATAAGGTAATCAACACCCATAACCAACAATAACCAATCAACAACCCGAACCTATCACCGTTCATGCTTTTCTATCAAACCCATCAACTCATATCTCATGAACTAGAGTCTATAATCATTAATTCAATGATAGAATCCATTAGAGTGTGGAGATATTACCTTTTTGACGTTCAATCTTCTTGAATTCGAGTTTTAGAGTTTCTTCTCACAATATGGTGTCCCAATCGAATATCTAATGATATGGAGGTTTTACCCATGTTAATAAGATGTTGGAAAATTGAAATTAACTTATAATCACCATTAGAACTTACCTTGGGTGGTGGAGGGACCCTTAAGAAGTTAGCTTTCCTTTCTAGAGCAAGTTTTTATGTTTTGGGGTTGTGGGGACGAAATAGGGCTAAGAAAATGACTTCCCAAGTCGGCCACCACGGTCCCGACCGTGGTAAATCGCTGGAACACTGCCTCACGACCGCGGTCGCGGCCAAACGCGATGGTTATGCACCATTCTGTAAAATGGGAATAACCTTTTGCACACAGCTTCGTTTGGGCTCCACAATATATCGTTGGAAAGATATTTCAATGGACTACAACTTTTATTCTTTGAGTTTTCCCATATTCCTTACACAGTTTAACAAAACCTTGCTTGAAGATGGACCTTCTGCAAACTTAGTCGATTTTGTCGAATCTTATGCACCTCACTTTCCATCATGATTTTGAAACAATTATTTTCACCCATAATCATCCCGATAGGACTTTATATGTCCAAAATATAACCTTACTACTCCTTTAACTCATTCATACCTAATCTGAATGTGCGGGGTGTTACAATTTGTGATCGTATATGATTAGTAAATGAATTAAGTAAAAGACCCTTTTATGATTTAGATGTTGAATTTGACTGGCCTAGTACTGAGATAGGCGCCATCACGACCGGTGTGTTTGGAGTCGTGACAAATAATAAATTCTAGGAATGGCTTGAGACGATTTGGATTTTTATAACCGTCTTGTACATCGTATTGCAAAGGCTAATTGGCCTAAACTTTTTGATATTGTTTGCATTTGGTATTTTAGGAATTAGGCATAGGTATGTTTTATTAATGTCATTAGAGATTTGTTGGGTGTTGAAGATCTCATGTCAAAGGTTTTTGACGGATTTCCCAATAACATGCCAATATCTATGGGGGGGAAATGGATGAAGTCCATCCGGCCCAAGAGCTTTAAAGGGTTTAAAAGAGAAGATTGCTCTCATAACTTCACTATCTAACAATGGATTGTCTAAGGTTGTTAGACCATATTTATAGCAACTATAGGGGCTTGTTTTCATGTTATTCCAATCAGTACTTAAATGCGAGGTAGTGAAAGTATCCCTAAAGTAATTGCAATCATGTGACATGATCAAGTGTTGATCATTTAGCCAGTTTCCAGCCTCGTCCTTAAAATAGGTAATCTTATTTCTCCTCCTCCTATTTGAAGCGGTAATATGGAAAAAATTTGTATTAGCATCTCCTTCATTAAGCCACATTATTCTAGACCTTAATTTCCAGTATTCCTCTTCTATTCTAAGGATGTTATTTTAATCTTGAGGCTAATCTCGAGTGTATGAAAAAAATCACTCGTTGTGTAATTCCTAGAGTTTTAGATACCTTGAAGTCTTGCCAGATTTTTTCTTTTTTTACCAAAAATCTCCCCGAAAGTCTTGTCCTTCCATGACTTTATACTAGTTGCAAAGTTCTTACTAGCACTACAATAGTCTATTCCAGTCCAACTTTTGCTAACTAGGTTTTGGAAGTCGGGGTGTCTACATCAAAAAGATTCTAATCGAAATGGTTGTCTATACTCTTGTCTACCTCTAGGAATTAATTCTACTAGAAGTGGATTATGATCGGAGTAGGTCTTTGGAAGGTGGATTATTGAGCAATTAGGAAAAACTTTAAGTCAATCCTCATTTACTAAAATTTTGTCTAGTCGCTCGATAATGAGCCCCTTTTTTCTCTTCCTATGATTTGACCACATAAATTTGCAACCCTTATAGCCAATGTCTATTAAATTGCAATTACTAATTTTTGACCAAAGGTAATTAGCTCTATTATTGTTTAAAGGTATCCCCCGAATTTTTTATTTGATCCCATAATGCATTAAAGTCACCTCCTACCATCCATGGGCCTATATAATTTTTATGGATATTTTCTAAATTTTCCCACATAAAATTCCTATTAAATTTATCGGTACTGGCATATATAGAGAAAAATAACCAAAGTTATGAACAGGTAGTACCTCAATTGTTGCATGAATTTCCTGGTTTCTGCGGATAAAATTATGGACAGTGACTACATTGAACCACGTTCTAGACAGTAAAGAGTTAGAGGTACGAATTTTTATTTTGGTAAATTATACATTCTCTACACACAATGGTTTTGATTTTAGGGAAAAAAATATAAACGCTTCCAACAAATAAAAAACTAATTATTTCGATGTTTCTAAATCCAAACACATGCATTAGTTAAACCAAATTTTTAATTATATTTTTTTAATCACATGAATTTGAGAAGAATTACTTGTTGTAATTTGCTTATAATTTTTGTAACGACCCGAACGGCCGTTTTGAATTTTTACACTTTGTTTGTCAGTTCCCGGGCATGACTTGCCCCATGTGATGTATTACGACTCATGTAATCGTTGGTTTTGATTTTCAGGGTAATCGGAATGAATTTGGAAGAATAGTTCCTAGTTTGAAGCTTGAAATTTGAAAGGTTTGACCAATATTTGACTTGCTTGTATATGATCTCGGATCAGAATTTTTCTGATTTGGTTAGCTCTGTTAGGTGATTTGGGACTTAGGAGCGTGATCGGGATGCATTTTGGAAGTCCGTGGAAGGTTTAGGCTTGAATTGGCGAAATTGAGATTTTGGCGACTTCCGGTTGGTAGGCGAGATTTTGATATAAGGGTCGGAATGGAATTCCGAGAGTGGCAGTAGCTTTGTTGTGTTATTTGGGATGTGTGTGCAAAATTTTAGGTTATTCGAACGTGGTTTGGTTGGGTTTTTGATCAAAAGCGGAACTCGGAAGATTTTAGAAAGTTTGGCTTGAATCAGATGTGTTTTGGGTGATTTGATGTTGTTTGAGGTGTTTGGAAGATTGGAACAAGTTTGAATAAGGTATTGAGATATGTTTATCCTTTTGGGTTGAGTAGTGTTATGTAGTTGCTTCACTGTGGTTATGATGATTTGCTTTGGTTCTAGACATCAATTGCGCGTGGTCGTCAATTTCGAGCAGAGTGACTTGAGGTGTTCCATGTGGACTAGTGTTTGGATAGGGCCGCGCATTGCAGCAAAGTTATGTGGAGGTATGACCTTGCGGGACAGATTCGTGTGTTTTGTTTCTATGATGAGATGGGTTCTCAGCCTTGTGTTGTGGTGGTACTGGTGAGCTTGCGGTACAGCTCTTTCGTTCGAGTCGTCGTCATGATTGGAGTACATTCAGATTGTTGTGTATTGGTGCACGGATTGCACGAGTTGTGGCTTTAGATGGTATTGATGTGTCATGTCACCAGAGTGGTTGTATTGGATTAGATGAGATCGTTGGGATCATTAATAAACACGAACGGATTCGACTTCAGCATGTTGGGAGGAATAAATATTGAGGTTCGGCTCAGAAATTTGCTATGGTCCTTGCCAAAGGAGAAGTGGCTTCATGAATGGTTGATTTGAGAAATGGTTATTGTTTATTGCGTGTTTCATTTATCATTGGCAGTGCATGAAAGTGTTGGAATGAGACCTTAGTTGATAAGAGGGTTTCTATCGGTATTCGGTTGTTGTGTGCAGCTGCTGTGATTAGAAGTTATCGCTGCAAGCGTTTGAGTTATGTGGTATTTCATGTAGTTGCACCTGAGGTTGCAGGTATGTGTTATTACAGCTTGTTCGGGCTTATTCGCAGTATAAATGTGAGATTTTGATTGCATTGAAGGTTTCAGAAGTGGAAATGTGGTTCTATGGTTTATGGGCTAGATTGGATTGTGAAATTTCAGTTTCGATGTGTTATCGGACCTATGTGAGACAGGGTGACGTGGGATCACCCCCAGGTATATGCGTGGTAAGGCTATTCAGTGAGTGGTTGGCTTTTGGAACAACTCTGGGCACGTTCGAGGACGAACGTATGTTTAAGTGGGGGAGGATGTAACGACCCGAACGGCCGTTTTGAGTTTTTACACTTTGTTCGTCAGTTCCCGGGCATGACTTGCCCCGTGTGATGTATTACGACTCATGTAATCGTTGGTTTTGGTTTTCAGGGTAATCGGAATGAATTTGGAAGAACAGTTCCCAGTTTGAAGCTTGAAATTTGAAAGGTTTGACCAATATTTGACTTGCTTGTATATGATATCGGATCGGAATTTTTATGATTTGGTTAGCTCTGTTAGGTGATTTGGGACTTAGGAGCTTGATCGGGATGCATTTTGGAAGTCCGTGGAAGGTTTAGGCTTGAATTAGCGAAATTGAGATTTTGGCAACTTCCGGTTGGTAGGCAAGATTTTGATATAAGGGTCGGAATGGAATTCCGAGAGTGGAAGTAGCTTCGTTGTGTTATTTGGGATGTGTGTGCAAAATTTCAGGTTATTCGGACGTGGTTTGGTTGGGTTTTTTATCAAAAGAGGAACTCGGAAGATTTTAGAAAGTTTGGCTTGAATCCGATGTGTTTTGGGTGATTTGATGTTGTTTGAGGTGTTTGGTAGATTGGAACAAGTTTGAATAAGGTATTGGGATATGTTTGTGCTTTTAGTTGAGGTCCCGGGGCCTCGGGGTGATTTCGGGTGGCCAACGGAGAAGTTGGAATTTTGTTGCAGCAGCTGAAATTTGCTGCTTCTGGTATTTTCGCACCTGCGGACTGGGGACCGCAGGTGCGGCGCCGCATAAGCAGAGAGTTGACCGCAGAAGCGAAAATTGGTCAGGTGAGCTGAGATCGCAGAAGCGGTAAGGAGACCGCATCTGCGATATCGCAGATGCGGAAATATGGTCGCAGATGCGAGTTTTGGCTGGTAAGTGAAATTCGCAGAAGCGGATGTTTTTTCGCAGAAGCGGAAGCGCAGATGCGCTTATGGGATCGCAGGTGCGGAAATGCTAGGCAGAATGTATAAAAATGCCCCTTCGCGATTTTCAGTCATTTGTTCACCATTTTGGTGCGATTTTGGAGCTCCAAACTGTGATTTCAATAGGGGATCAAGTGTATCCAGAGAGGTAAGCTAGTTGGGCTTTATACCTTGTGTTTATGGTGATTATATCATTGTTTAATCATGAAAATTTATGGGAAATTAGAGGAAGAGTTGGGAATTTAGGGCTTGAAATTGGAGAGTGAATTTTAGGATTTGAGTGACCATATGAGGTCGGATTTTGGTAAATTTGATATGTATGAACTCGTGAGAGGATGAGGATTCCGCTGATGTTAATTTTATCGGATTCTGAGATGTGGGCCCGGGGGTCGGGTTTTGGTAACTTCGGGATTTGTGCTAATTGTTGATTATTTTCTCTTGGGCTTCGTTCCCTTAGCCTATTTTGATGTCCTCGTTCTGATTGTGGATAGATTCGACGCGAGTGGAGGCCGATTCGAGGGGCAAAGGCGTCGCGAGCTAGAGATTTGACCGGTTCGAGGTGAGTAATGATTGTAAATGATGTTCTGAGGGTTTGAAACCCTGGATTGCACATCGTAGTGCTATATTGAGGTGAGGCACACGCTTGATGATGAGCGTGGGGTCATGCACTATTCGGGATTATGGCTTGGCCCGTCTCGATTGATGATTTTTCCGCGTATTTCACTGAAATCTATTTGTTGTCATCATTATTTGGGCCGAATGTCATATTTGGGCTTCGTGCCAACTATTTGGACCCTTCGGGGATCTTTGTTGATATTTTCTCACTGTTTTGACTTTATACTTGAATTCAGTCATGTTATTTTCTACTGTTTTCAAAACTCAGCCATATTCACTTGGTTTTAATACTCAAATGATATTTAAATGATATTTTGGGCTGAGAAACACTGTTTTACTGTTGCCCGAGAGGCTTATGTGATTTTGACTGAGTAAGGCTGAGGGCCTATGTTGTGAGGAAACACTGATACTGATTTGAGGCCGAGGGCCTGAGATGTGTACGCCACGAGGTGGCTTGATTGATATGAGGCCGAGGGCCTAGTTTGTGATGCCACGAGATGGCTTGTTATTGCGCTTGGTCCGTAAGGGGCCCCTCCAGGAGTCTGCACACCCCCAGTGAGCGCGGGTACCCATTGTGATGTGAGTTATAGCCCGAGGGGCTGGTATTGTTCTATGTGATTGCCCGAGGGGCTGGTACTGTTCTGAGATATTGCCCGAGGGGCTGATTTGGTTAAATTGTGCCCGAGGGGCGAACTTTATGTGCTTATCTTTCTTATTTGCCTGTCATTTACCTGTTTAATTATGTATTTGTGCCCGAGGGGCAAATTTCTGTGCTTATCCGCACTAGTTGTTCTGCATTCATTTGCGTAATCGTTGAAAAAGTTATTTTCAAAGAAGTTCAAACTGAGCTAAGATGTTTTAAGGGATTTTACAGCTTCACAGCTTTCTTACTGGTTTTTGAACTGCTTCTATACATGATGCACTTTTCGTGATTTCTTACCACTCAGACTTTAGTTATGATTATTACTCACTGAGTTGGAGTACTCACTTTACTCCCTGCACCTTGTGTGCAGATTCAGGTAATTTCTGGACCCGGTAGCGGGTATTGGTTGATCGGAGGCAGAGTCATCGGAGTTTAGCAAGGTAGCTGCCGGCGTTCGCAGCACTGCTTTTCTCTCTCTTCATTCTATTAGTCTGTACTTAGTACATTTCAGACTTTGTCAGATGTATTTAGACCTTAGAGATGCTCGTGACTAGTGACACCCCGGTTTGGGTTGTGTTTGGGTTGTACTTCCGCATTGTTATGATGTTATCTGCTACTTAGTATTATTAAATCATGTTTTAGCCTGTTTTATTGCTGTTTAGCTGTTTAACTTCGAATTGGAAATGTGTCGGCTGGCCTTGTCTTCACGAGAGGCGCCATCACGATCGCGTCTGGGTTTAGGGTCGTGACAATTTTAAATATTTTAATTTAAATTTTAAAATATCAAATTGATTTAATCTAATTTAGCGACACTTTGGGGTGGAGGGAATAATAATTTTCTATTGTATCAATTCTCTGAAATATCAAAAATATAAAAAGAAAATAAAATAGAAAAGCAAAGTACGCTTGTAGACAATAAATTTGCGTCGAGAAAATAAAATCAAGACCGAAAAATATCGCAAAAATCGTAGTATTTTATTTCGAATATTTGAGTATTACAATCTCTATGATTCCTCTGATTCTACTTTTCTAGTATAAATTCAAGAGCCTTTGAGCTTGATCTTGAATATGTAGTTGTTGCCACGAACAATGATCTTGTTCTTGAGCTTGAGC
This sequence comes from Nicotiana attenuata, assembly GCF_001879085.1. Classification (NCBI taxonomy): domain Eukaryota; kingdom Viridiplantae; phylum Streptophyta; class Magnoliopsida; order Solanales; family Solanaceae; genus Nicotiana; species Nicotiana attenuata. Next base: position 355,331 of record NW_017670620.1, read on the forward strand.
TTGATTGCTTGGACTTGAACTTGATTTGGTCTTCGTTCTTGGGCTTGAAATTGATTTGTTCTTCGTTCTTGAGCTTGAACTTGATTGCTTGAACTTGAACTTGATTGCTTGAAGCTTGAAACTTGTGGAGGAATTTGTAGCGTTTGATCCACGAGCTCTTTCTTGCCTCTTGTTATAACTTCTGCTATCTTTTCTGAGTTATGAAGACTCCTATTTATAGTTGTGGAAGGGAGGACTTGTGATAAGAACAAACTCTTTCCGACCAATCAAATTGAAGTGTGACATGGCCGCATTTGATTGGCCAGAACATGTCACTTGCACACATGGCACGATTTCATTGGCCCTTTAATTTGACTTGGCATGCCTTGTCATTTTGACACGTGGCATGATCCTATTGGCTCTTCCACTTGACTTGGCGTGCCACGTCATTTGACACGTGGCACCAAACTGGGCCTCTAGGAAGATGGCATCTTGGGCTTAATGAAGTGGGCTCATCACTTTTAACCCAATTAAATGGGCTAGCCCAATGGATTAAGACTTATTTATTCAATCCATATGTATTGGACTTATAAGATTAATTCAATTATATTAGCCCATAATATTTATTTAGACCAATATATCTTGAATTTAAAATATAGTCCAAATTATTTTATGAATTTAATTTTAATAAAATTTATATGCCTACAACGCTATCGCCATTCTAATAGTAATTGATTTTTATGAACCAAAAGAAACAAAATATCAATTTATTAATTTGAAAAATGAATTTCTGAAAGAAAAATATACAAATAACCTAATAAAAGTTCATTCTTTGATGTAGATACAAATAACCTATTATATATGCTAGTAACCTCATGGAAGAAAGATTAATTCTCTGACAAAATTTAAAAACAGTAGCAAAAAATTATAAGGGTCCATGGCTAGTTGCGGGTGACTTTAATGAAGTCACCTGTGCATCGGAAAAATTTGGAGGATTGCCTATTAACTATAATAGAGTATCCAAATTCTTAGATTGTATGAACCAATGTGTCCTTATAGACTTAGGGTTTAAAGGTTCAAGATTCACTTGGACTAATAAGAGCAAAAATTGCAAAAATATAATTATGAAAAGGCTTGATAGATGTATTGCAAACACGGAATGGTTAGAACTATTCCAAGACGCAAATATCAAGCATATAACTAGAAGCCATTCGGACCACTGCCCAATCAAGCTAGAATTTTTTAAAAGCTTCTCTACCCACAATAATATCTTTAGATTAGAAACTATGTGGCTGTCACACCCCACGTTTAGAGCTTTAGTCGAAAACTCTTGGTCGGACCAACCAAATATCACTAAAGCCATAGAAAACTTTAGTTTAAAAGCCATAGACTGGAATAAAAATACTTTTGGTAATATTTTCAAAAGGAAAAGCAAAATACTTGCTAGATTAAATGGAATCCAGAATTCTCAAAATTACCCACACAGTCAATTCCTAATAAACCTGGAAAACAAACTCCTACATGAGTATAATATTGTACTCAGGCAAGAGGAGGATTTTTGGAAGCTTAAATCAAGAATTCAATGGATCCAGGATGGTGATGCAAACACAAAATTTTTCCACATCACCACCATGCAAAGAAGAAGAAAGAATAGAATTATTTGTTTAAAATACGAAGATGGAAATTGGATCCAAGAGCAAAAACTCATCAAGGACCATATTATTAACTACTACAAAAATCTCTACACCACGGATCATAACCAATCCCTACTCAATAATACCCACCTCTCCTATAGTTCCACAATTAGAGATCAGGATCACCCATACCTTAGTAGTATCCCCTCTATAGAGGAAATTAGGAAGGCACTAGACTCCTTTCAACCTTACAAACCTCCGGGACCGGATGGGCTTCATCCGTTTCTATACCAAAAATATTGGAAGGAAACTAGCAAACTTCTCATAAAATTTTGCCAAGATTCCTTCTCATAAAAAAAATGCTTAAAAGCATGAACAACACACTAGTCTGTCTAATACCAAAAGGCGAGAACACTGAAACCATTAGACAATTTCGACCTATAAGCCTTTGTAACACGGCCTATAAAGTCGTCACTAAGATTATCGCCAACCGCATTAAAACACTCCTGCCCATCCTTATCCATCCTACCCAAACTAGCTTCATAAAAGGAAAAAGGGCTGTGGATAATGCACTAATCATTAATGAGGTACTACACCACTTTAGGAATACTAAAGGGAAAAAGTCAAAAATGATGATTAAAATAGATTTGGAAAAAGCATTCGATAAAATCGAATGGTCTTTTGTTCGATTTTCCCTTAATTCCCTGAACTTCCCTCCGGACCTTGTTAAACTCATTATGTCCTGCATCTCTACCACCTTCACAGCTATCCTTATCAATGGATCTAGAACGGACTTCTTTGAACCATCAAGGGGTATTAGACAAGGGGATCCCCTATCCCCATACATCTTTATCATCTGTATGGAAATGCTTTATAGGTTAATCAACTACGAAATTGACTGCTGTAGATGGACCCCAATCAAATTTAACCCCAAAAGCCCGGAACTCTCACATCTGTTCTTCGCTGATGATCTTATTCTCCTAGGTGAAGCCAACCAAAAAAGCTATAACTCTATCATAGACACTATCAACAAGTTTTGTAACGCATCTGGACAATCTATTAATTTCAAAAAATCAAAAATCGTGTTATCAAAGAACACACCTATAAACCACAAAGACCACATCAGCAGATGCTCTTCAATGAACTATACTAATAACTTCGAAAAGTACTTAGGTTTTCCTATGCCAAGCACCAACCCCACTAAAAAAGACTTCCAGTTTATCCTGGATAAACTAAACAATAGACTAACAGGCTGGAAAACAAAATTCCTAAATATGGCAGGTAGGTCAACCCTCATAAAAGCCACCCTAGCCGCAATCCCGAACCACGTCATGTAGATTTATGATCTACCCAAAACAATACTCAACAAGATTGACTCTATTCAGCGAAACTTTCTATGGGGTAGTACGGAAGAAAAAAAGAAATGTCATCTTGTAAAATGGAGTATAGTTACAATGCCTAAAAAACAAGGGGGTCTAGGTATTCCTAACACCCATCTGAAAAACTCCTCCTTCAATGCAGCTCTAGCGTGGAGATATAGAGAAGAGAAAGATGGTTTATGGGCCAAAATTATTCATAGTAAATACAACCACAGGAAGAGCAAAAATATAGGTTCCCACACTTGGAAAGTAATTAAAAAGAGTATTGAAATANGGCTAGTAGGTGATGGAAAAACCATAAATCTATGGCATGACAATTGCATTAATCAATCAGGAACACTCAGGGAATCCATCCAAGGCCCCATACCAGCTGGGGAGCTGGACAAAAATCTCTCCTACCTCATTAAAATGGAATGTTTGACCTCACAAACCTATCCTTCGAACTCCCCCCGGACATTGTCTCCAAGATTAACTGCACCTACATAAAACAAACCGGATCCTCTGGGGACTCATACACTTGGAACTCTAAAAATCACAACTTCTTCTCAATAAAAGCTGCATATGAAGCTGTCTCAGAATGCATAGGCAACCGGAAAAACTTAGCCTGGATATGGAAAATCAACTCCTTAAACAAACTAAAAATTTTCCTGTGGACAATCTTTTGGGATTGGCTACCCACTAAAGAGTTGCTAAAAAAGAGAGGATATGCCACGAAGACATTTGTAACATTTGCAATCGGGAAAAGGAGAACATGGAGCATATTTTCTTCCGATGCAACTACTCTAGGCAAATTTGGTATATCAATACAAAACACCCCTTCTCCCAGAATCCGAAGGGAAAAGATACTCTTCAAAATTGGCTTAAGAAAAAACTCCTGTCGAAAGATCCTTTTGATAAATGCCTACATTGGGCAGATTTTCTCCCATTCCTCTTATGGCATATATGGAATTTTAGAAATGGAACCCTCTTTGGAGGAATCAAAGCACCCAACAACAAATGCCAACCCATCAGTAGGGCCATGGAATTCCTCTACATGGCAAAAAGCAGTTGCTTAAAACCTGCCAAGAAAACTATTTTTGTAAAATGGGAACCACCCAACCCCAATTACTACAAACTAAATATAGATGGCGCCTGCGCGGGCAACCCAAGAGTGGGAGGAATAGGAGGGGTGTTTAGAGACGAAAGGGGGAATTGGATGTTAGGATTCAATATGGGATTTAAATATGCTACCAACATTTATATGGAAATTCTAGCCTTCCTTTACGGAGTCAAACTAGCACTAACAAAGAAACTCCTTCCACTAGTAATAGAGACGGACTGCTTGGAACTATTAAATCTCCTAAAATCTAACAATTGTCTCTACCAAAATTTAATTGATGACTGCAGGTACCTATTACGGAAGGCGAATGATCCACAGCTGAAGCACATCTTTAGAGAGGCTAATGGAGTAGCGGACCTGTTAGCTAAGAATGGTTGCAGCCTGGGCACTTTTTGTACTTTGCAAACTTTTGCTGTTCCGCCTGTTTTTACTATCCATGTACTAAAAAGAGACAGTCTAGGCACTATGTTACCTAGACTGAGCTCTAGTTGTAATAACACTTAGCTTTGTTGTTGAATAAATCTTTTATTACCAAAAAAAAAAAACTAAGTTGTCACATTAATTTTAAATTGTTTTATTGGGATCGACAATTAAAATGGGTCAATGAGTAAATGAGTTTAAAAAGATGGAAAAAGAATTAAACGAGTTTAAAAATATGTAATAAGTGTGTTATAAATAGAATTCTATTTATAGTGAATGTCCATATTTAGAGAGATTCTAAGGTTTATTACTTGGTGGCTAAGTCAACCTCTCCCTATAAATAGAGGGTTCTATTCCATTGTAATTGATCCCAAATTCAATAAGAATTTCCTCTCTCTCTTTCTCTGCAATATTGCTCTTGTTCTTTTATTATTTTATAACACGTTATCAGCACGAGACTCTAACCAATTGAGTAGAAGCTTTGGGATTGAGCATAATGATTGTCAATTACTCCATAAAATTCCTTCATGATTAAATTCTGGATTTAAGGTAAGTATTTTACCGTATTTTTCTCTTTTATTCTATACTTTAATTTTAAGTACAAGCAAAGACAACAAAGTTTGATTATAACTCTAATGGAGTTTGTAAGAAATTATAACCACCTGAAGTGGTAAAATTTCTATGCCTCGCCATGATCAAATTCATGTATGATTGTGGGCAAAGAATTGAAAACCCGTCCCATTGAATTTGCTCCATTCTCATTCCCTTAAGAGAATGTGATAGCAGTATGTGATAAGTCTGAAAGAAGATAAAATTATTACTATGTATGTATCAATGGATATGGACGTGGCAATAGACGAAATTATAATCGTCATCATTTGTGGTAATGAGAACAATAAGGATTCTCAAAATAATCTTTCACTCTGTGAAAAATATCTGTCATCGATTTGACGTGAGATTTTGTAAAGCACCTATAGATGATTATGGTCCATTCATGATGTGAATGTGACAACATCTGATTTATGAATACATATTCATTCTTCAAAGAATATGAACGTGCTAGTGGTAGTGAATATACTGCACTCACCTCTAAAAGGAGGGTTGAGATGATATAAGAAAATAATGTCATTATTATGGCATGAATGGTCATTGGTCACGTACCTAATTTACGCCAAAATATTTTGGCATTGTGATCGTTAAAAGACAACGGTACTGCAAGAAACAGATCTTGCATATAATTTTGACCATAACCATAATGGTATAACTTTCTCTTTAAAAGAGATATTCACCATATGGGTGTTGATGAATATGTGGTACTACAAAATTAATTGAGAGCTCTGGAAGAGCCAATTATTACTATTTTGGAGAAACACAATTGATTACCAATAAGATATTGTGTTGTAGTAAGTCTCAAAGAAACTTGTTTAGTTTCTAAAGTATTCGCGAAAGCGGTTGGTTATATTGAGACTATAAATAAAGGAAAGATTTAATATCTTCTATTACTGCAATTTGTAGCGGAGCAATATGTATGTAAAAGCTACCCGCTTTATTCTCCAGTTTGTACTACACAAATAAAAGAATACCGCAATAAAGTGGATGTTTATTGATATAAAAACCCATATCATAATAAACTTGGAGTTTATTGATAATTGCACACGTCATGGTGTAAATCTGAAGTTTATCAATATTGATAATTTATTCAGTTGGCATAATTGGTTTACCCATATCAATTTAAGTATGATGTGCAAAATAAAAGAGAATTCACATGGGTAAATATTAAAGAACTAGAAAGTTCTTTACGAATTCTATTATGTTGCATGTTCTCATTAATTAATATACCAATTAAAATTGGGACTGAATCCCATGAATGCTGGAAATATCAAAGGTGAATATGGGCCCATTCACCTACCATGTATACCACATAAGATGTATCTATGAGATGGTTACATGTGCGATTATTAATAACCCGCAACATGGTGTTTTGCGAGGTAACTTGCTCAATAATTTAATTTAGAGCATATTCCAGATTTTCTATTCAAGATAGTTTATCTTGATAAGTTGGTTTGCATCACAATTGGTTTAGCAAGATGATTTATTAAGTGCCTCCACTTAATAGCTAAACAATTGCTTATGAGAACAAAGTTTTATATATCAGTTTGATATACGTTATATACGAAAGTATATTAGTTTCTCCCCTCACAAGTGGTTCATGGTCAGGAACCAAATAATTCCATCTTATTATTATTGATGTGCGGTGTATATTTTGATTAACACCATAACGCACAAAGATGGGTTCTCAAAGTTGAGGAAACAAGTTAGTTTTTCTAACATGAGGGGGAGACAAGATAAACAATTGAGAAAAAGTTACATGTAATGAATTATCATTTGTACATCTAGATCCTCGAATAAGATAATATGAACTTGAAGTTCATAAAAGGATAATTCATTTGCAATATATTGCAAAGCATGCCAGACGCATTTGCTGACCCAAATAAAGTAACCATATTCTCATTGCAAATGCTCATATTAAGTCCTAGAAGACAAAGTCTTTGGTACGCTTAAAGCGTATAGACAAATCGGTTTCAAATAAACTTCTTGATAAAGAAGATGAGCAAATGATCAAAATGATCATAATAAAGGAGGCAAGTGATCTAGAAGATTACATGACATAATACTTCATTAAATCTCAGGAGAGGTTTAGGTACCTGAAATGAATGAAGAGATCTCTATGTTATGTCTTTATGAAAATTTATTGGAACCGATATAAAATGTTCGTCGACGACATCTATCATAGCGCTAAGTATAGATGGGGATCTTAAGGCTGTCGAGACAGATACAAAAATATTGGCCAAATAGACGATACACAATTCAAATAGAATTGGTTTAATATGAAAGACATGTAGTTTTGGACATGTAGTTCAAATACTTGAAAGTACAAAGTCAATGGTATGTGCAATCAGTTTCCGATATCTTATTTGTCTAGCATGACATCAAAAATATGCATCTAAAGTCTATTATATGGCTTATATGACTTAACTTATATGACAATCCATGAAAGATTTAAATTGCTTGAAGCATATACAATTCTTGATCTTGAAGTACCACATCCTCATTGCAATTTGTGCATATATGTATCTTGCTATAACTATAAGCATGATAATGTGATAGCGAGAATACCTCCATAGAGATATTGAAGAGCCATTCTACGATATTTATGAAAATATTATATCTTTATCAAGAATGATGATTTCAAGGTGCAATATATTCATTCAAGTTAATATGGCTGATTTGTTCATCAAATCTCTACCAAAGATCTTTTGAAGATGGTGCACAAGATTGGAATGCGAAGGCTCAAGGATGTGAATTGATGCTCTCATCAGGGGGAGTTAATGCGCGTTGCACTCTTTTTCACTTACAAGGTTTTGTCCCACTGGTTTTTCCTTGCAAGGTTTTTAATGAGGCAACCAAAAGGCGTATTTCTAAACATGTGTACTCTTTTTCCTTTTCTAGAATTTTTTCCGATTGGGTTTTCTTTTAGTTAAGGTTTTAACGAGGCACATTATCTGTTGAATAGACATTCAAGGGGGAGTGTTATAAATAGAATTCTATTTATGGTGAATGTCCATATTTAGAGAGTTCTAGGGTTTATTACTTGGTGGCTAAGTCAACCTCTCCCTATAAATAGAGGGTTCTATTCCATTGTAATTGATCCCAAATTCAATAAGAATTTCCTCTCTCTCTTTCTCTGCAATATTACTCTTGTTCTTTTATTATTTTATAACAAGTTGAGTTTTTTTTTTTCTAATAAATATCTTGCATTGAAAAATGTAACGACGGCGTATGAGCTATTTGAAATTTGAACTGTAGCACAGGCGCGATATGGTTCCGCAACAGAAGCTAGCTTAGCTAAAAAGAAAAAAACAAAATGAATTCTGGGATCAATTACGGTGTGGATGATAAGGACCTAGACGACGCCGAATTCTGGGCGGTGATAGATTCTGCCGCCGCCGCCGCCGCCGCTTCCACCGCCGTTTCCAAGCACCGCAATAATATATATGTAGCTCACAAACAGACTCCGATTAGACCTCTTCCAGCTATCTCAAATCCATCTCCACATTCTATTAGGCTGCCCAAAAACCCTAGAAATGGTGGAGAGGTTTCAAATTGCCGGCCGCCGAAAATCTCCAGGACTACTCCGAGTTCGAATTCTTCAATGGTTATGGTAAAGCAGAATGTGCAGCACTCGCCGGCTCATGTGACGAATTATTCCTCGCCGGAGTTGGATCGTAGCTATAACAACAGTCCGATTGGTTCGGAATGTTCGCCGGAAACTACATTGAGGCATTGCTTGGCTGCTCCTTTCCCAACTGTTTCTCTCTTCAAGCAGTATCAAAATGCCGCTATGGCCGTAAGTAACAAATTGCATATATAGTTTGGAAGTACTTATGCATATATTACCTGTTGTTAATCCCAGCACATTTATGTTTTTTTAGGTGTATGCCATTTGTAGTCTCTGTCTTATTTCCTTTTGGCATCAGAAGAGATGTATCTATCTCGTCCTCTGTATCTAATGCTAATATTGGAAGTACTTCAGCCTCTAAAACAACATAGATATTTGATGGTAATTGAAGGAAAACAAGCTTAAACTATGGAGAATAAGATAGTATTTAGAGAATTAGTTACGAAGCATTGATAAAGAATAGGCATCTTTGTACTTGAAATGAATCAGCATATCATATGCAACAAAATCTTTGATATTTCTAGGCAAAACCTGGCTATCTCCTAAAATCTGGGCAATGTCTGCACCTTTACTAAAACAAATTTGTTAAATAAAAGTCACCTTAAAGATAAATACAATTACACTGTCTGTTAGTTTCTGTTAACATCCATAATCAGCAATTACTGCTATTGTTTTGTTATGATTTTTTCCTTTTTTTGTATACATAAATTTGATTTTATCAGGGCTTAATAATCAATTAAACATTTCACAGATTCTGGAGAAAAGTGACTACACTATGATTTCTGGAAGTCCCTTCATCAAAAAAGCTGGTAATTTAACAAGCTTGGGTAATTGGTTTCTTCTACTCTCAACTAAATTTTTACTGCATACATGGGATGGTATTTGTGCAGGTTGGAGGAAGATATCCTTTTACTTCAATCTATCATATGAAATTAAAGAGAAGAACATCGAATTTGATGAGAACCGTAATGTCCTACGTGCTGAATTTGTAGTTCGGGCGCACATGCAGTACGTTCTTTTGGTTCAGCACAATTCCTATTCAAACATGTCAGCTTTGCTAGATTCTCTTTTCATTTTGTTCCATTTTGCCCCTTCTTTGTTTTGTTCCTCCTAGAGGTTCAAGGTTCTCAGATGGATGGGGTTCTTGTGAGCGGCGGGAGAAGAAATTTCAAAAGCCAAATCATGACATTCCCAGCACGGCAGAAACCAGAGCCAAAAATAAAGCATGCCAGGTCAATATATATAAATCTCCTTCCCTAGGATACCTATAAAAGATAAAGTTGCTTCCCCACGTTTAGTTCATTTTTATTACTTCTCACTCTTGCTCACTGCTTCTTGTGTTGGTGGAGCAATTACTATAATGATTTTAGGCTTTATCGCTGTCAATCGCCTGCAAATGCATACTGCATTTTCTTTTTTGATGAATTCATTGTTCTTTGTGAGTAGGGTCCCCCTCTGGTGTTGTTTCTTCCATATAAGGTGCATAGATAAACTAGAATAGTAAAACTACTTTGAGGCTTATTGAGTCTTTTGGGCCCTAGTGATGCTTTCAAGGTCTAATATTGTCACTTTGAGTCCTGATCTAGCCAATAGACATAGCTTAACGGATATGCACAGAGCCTAATACTTACTGCTGGTTGTGTCTTTCCTAGCTTCTGTCTTGCCTTTGTCAAAATGCAGATGGATTTTCATTTGCTAACTGGAGCACTCTTTCTAGAGTCAGATGGTCTCCACTCTCAGACTCTTTTCTGCTATAGTTCATATAACAAACAGGAATTCCTTGCAACACCATTATTCTGTACAAGCATATTTTCATTGTCAAGTTTTTGTGGAACTAAGCATGCCTCATGAGTATGACAAAAGAATATGAAATTTAGAATCCCTATAGATCACACCTTTCAATTCCCTATAGGGAAGTGGAGCAGTCATCTATTGCCAAGCATAAGAAGAAGAATATAGAAGCTTTTTATCAGTGTGCTTTTCCACTATTATACAGGCATTGTGCATATTGAAAGTGCATGATGCGTGGTATACTTCCCCTTATCCTCGTTCTGTAATTGCAGTCAACCCTATTTGTATTATTCACTTTCTGCTGTTTTGACTATTTATTACTTTCAATAATCTATCATTCTGTACTACTGTAAATTAGGTTTGTTAAGCAACTCAATGAGTTTAAGCATTTGCAGGACCTGCTTGGAATTGGAGAATATCGACCTGGTGTGAGCTAGAGTACTCACCGGTAGACTATCAAATAGTTGTATTTCATAACATACTCTATATCGAGGCATTTGCAGTTCCATTATCACCCATTATAACAAGTCTCCTCGGAACAAAGCTTGAGGTTGGGTTGTAAAAGCCATGCTGAAACGGGTACAGAAAGAAGTTCTATGTACTGCAGTACACCCCTAGTGTGCTTGTAACATCTAAAGCCAATCCCATACTTTGACTTCTAATATATTTTTACTTTATTCTCTTTTTGACATGACACCAACTTCCAATCTTGTTGACCGCAATTATACACCTGGCAGTGGCAGGGATCATAAATTTTATTGCCTCAGTTTTCCAAGTTTGATACCATTACCATAAATTGATAGTTAGCTTGTCTTCATCATCTGCGAGCATATGAGCTTTGCCTTACCTTCTTCACCTTATGACCCAAAATGTCACTTTTGTTTCTTTAGTGACAATGTGAAAAATGGGCAAAGGGGCTATGGCACTGCACTATAATTTTCTGTTACTTTTGGAAAAGACTACTTGGGTACGTACTTGTTACCCAAGATACTTTAACTATTGTAAATTGTAATACAATTTGCAGTAGTTTTTGTTATACTACTATATTATCTTGAGTACCAAAAAGAAAGAAGAGTTCTGCAGTGATTTATTGAAACTCACCTTGGACATTCACTTTTCATTTGAGAGGTTTGATTTTTTATGCTTTCTTCATTAGATTAAAGAATGAGGAAGAGTTTAACATAATTTATGAGCAATCAGTGGTACAGACAATTTCAATCCAAAGATGAAATAGTCTATTGCTCCAATTTGGATTGATTTACCTTTTTAAACAGCATTTTGCCTGGTGTGAAGCTTCATTGGTTTCACATGAAGCCTCTCCCAAAAGATCAATCGATGCATTAACCTTTTAGATGATTTACCTAATAGGTTAAATATCCGAGTCCAATCATCTAAGAATTCAATTTTGTTAAAGGATGTTGGCAGCCATTTGTTTATAGTCACTCCCCTCTTATTGTTCCACTAGTAAGTTTGGTTGTAATTTTGAGACAGATGAGCTACTTCAATTATTCTGTGTTGGATAGCGGTTAAACTCAAATCCGTAACCAAAATGACACAAAAAAACATTATCTATATATATATATATATATATGTTCGCCTTTTTTATCCTTTAAAAATAGAGTTTACAATAGACAAAATAGTAATTTGATTATTTTTCCTAAAATTTAGAATGTTGACATCAACTACAATTTTTGTAATTAAATCTTTCCTTATATGAATAATATAAACAATTCTAATTTTTAGATCTTTAAAAAACCAAAATTTAGCTACGGATGTAGTTGTGCACGCATATAGATTTTTAAGGAAGATTCCTAACAAAGCGAAACATTTAAACTCTTTTTGGGAACTTTTACAAGTGTGATATGCAAAAACACACATTTTATAAATTTAGGGTATAATCGAAATAAAAATTTACAAGCATATTTTTTTATATTAATTAGAATCTCAAATTATAATTTTTTGTTTAAGATTTGTCTTCTGGTGTCTGACTATGGGTTTGTACCCCAAAACTAGATCCTACATCAGAATTTACCAGCTAAATAATACTTTAACAATATAAATAATTTAAACTATTTTGAGTACACTAGCAATATAAATAATGTTTAAGCAAATATTAACTTATATCATAAAGATTTAATTTAATCATTTTATTTCTTTCTAAAAATAAATCTTGTTGGATTTAAATATTACTAATCTAAAAAAAATCTTAGTATGATAATTATATCTAACAATACGGAGTGTCTTATTGTTTTTCGTTTTTTTAATTTGAGTTCAATGAGAAACAGCCTCTCTGCCCTTTCGGGTAGGGGTAAGGCCTGTGTACGTACTACCCTCCCCAGACCCCACCTTGTGGGACTATATTGGGTAGTTGTTGTTGTTGTTGTTGTTAATTTGAGTTCAATGAGAATAACATGAAATCTATATTATGTACCAATGTTTTAAAAGGCGGGGGCGTGAGGTGAGGCGTTTTACCTCTGACGAGGCGAGGCGAGGCGCAAGCCCTGAGACATGGGGCGTAAGTCTCACGGATCTTTAAATTTTACTAATTTCAAGAATTTTAAGATAGTATAAAATAAAAAATAATTATAAAAATTACATCAATATCACAAATATATAAAAAATAATCTATTTAAAATATTTACAAATTATAATTTGACTACGAATAATACGAAAAGTATGACATATATCATAATATGCAAATTAGTTGCAACGTCGTTACAACTCAAACATCAAAAGTAATGTATTCAATATGAAATCTTATATGTATCTCTTAAGGAGCAATAAATCTTGAAAGAATTTCAATATTATAATTTGATATACTTAAAATACTCCTTTTATATAATATACTTTCTATTTGAAAGAGAATTTATACAAAAATATAATTTACAATTTAAATATGATTCTCTAGCATCACTTATTTTTAAGTTTCAAAAAGTTAATAAACTGACACATAATTCACCATACAATATCATGATAACTAATTATTTATAGATAGTTACTAGCTAATACTGAGATATTAAATTAATAAGTATTGTATCTCGTAAACGTGAAAAAACAAATATTTAGAAAAATAATTATAAAAAAAATTATGGACTATTATATAGTAAAGACATAACAAAAGTTAATAAATAAATACTTTTGAAAAAGATTGTCACGACCCTAAAACGGACCCGGTCCAGAAATTCATGATAAGTAATTTAAAGTCATTAATTAGCTAAAAATTCCATAAAATAAGTCAAAATAGACCATGCGGAAACATAACACAGCCCGACATCGGGGTGTCACCAGTCATAAGCAACTACATCTCGTCTAGGAGTAAGAAAAGTCAACATAGTCTGGAAGCAATGCTAATACAAGGCTAAATAAGATAGGAAGGAGAAGCACTGAACTGCAAACGCCAAGCAGCTACCTAGTTTATGACAAAAATGAATGCATAAAAAAAGTTACACATGTTATTTAGGCATGGGCCGACTGCCGTTGCCGTTTTATTTTTATTTTGTGTGTGTGGGAGATACATAATGCATGATACGATAAAACCAAATAAAAAAGGGATTTCATTCCTATACATTATTTGAAACTTTATTATCAAAATTGTCCATGTTTTGTTATTTACCCGGCCTACACAAGTTTTGTTTACAAAATATATACATTCCACCTTAAAAGGCTCTCAATCCATTATGAGTGCCTACAATTAAGGGATTTAGTTATACCTTTTTTCTTTTTTTTTTTCTCTCTTCTTTCTCCTTTTCTCTCCGGATTTTCCACCCACACTCCAAATCTTTTTGGTTCGTCTTTTTGTTCGTACGTGTTGTCACTTTGAACTACATCGTCCTTCTTTAATTAATCCTCTTTGCTGAATCTTTAGTAATTGTATTATAATATATTCCTAACCTTTTCAACAGATAATTATCATGAGTGAACTTTATGTCTGATCAATTCGTAAGAGTCGCTATAAAAAAGATAGTAGAAGCATTCTGTATATTCCTTCTCTCATAAGAAAACATAATAATATCGTAGTATAAATAACCCATCCAATTTCCAAACCTAAGGCAGCAAACATCAAAACCTAGCACAGAATTTAGCAGAATGTTTGCCACAACACCACGTTCTTTGCCAAATGTGTATTTTTAAAAGTGCTCCACATATAGTCTAAACGAGAAATTGTGGATGCACGTGTAGTCACTTAGTTCAGTATATTTTGTGTTTCATCAAACTAGTATAGAAAAATTTACCTTCCAGATTTGACGATCGATAAAGACAGAGGAAACTCGATGTGGGAAAGGCTTTAGAGAGATTGAAGATGGACTTTTTGGTTAAGGACGCCATTGATGCTTCTTCTTTTGCAGTTTTTGCTTGAATAGTTCTTTTTTGGTTATTGAACTTGATGAGATGATTCATGATTCTGAGGTCTTAGCTCCTTTTCGTCTCGGTATTCTCGAGACTTACTTCATAAAGTAAGGGATTTATGCAGNATTTGTGGACCCAATATGTAAGAGATATTTACATACATATACACTATTTGAAACCTTATTACGAAAATGTCCATGTTTTGGCATTTACTCGACCTAAACACATTTTAGTTACAAAATATATACAATCCACATATATATACAACTAATATATATTATAAAACTTATCTACAATTTTCATACATTATTTCTATCCAGTTATATATATATATATATAAAACAGAATACAATTTTTCTACAAATTTACTATAATTTCATAAATATAATGTGTGTCATGTCTTCTTCTTCTTCTTCTTCGAGTTTCAATCTAAAATTCAGCCAAAATCAAGTCTAATCTTCATCAAAACACCCTCAAAATTGAGATATAAACTCCAAACCATATTCCCAATTGTTTGCAACAACACCCAATCCAAACAAATAATGATTTATGAAAATCCAAATTCGAATTCAAAGCTTTAAAGCTTTTTAATGGTTGTCAATGGTGGAACTGCTGCTCTCTTTTTCTTTGCTTTACATTACTGGAATTAGGGATTGAGAGATAGAGAGAGACGTAGAGAGAATTCCCAATTGTTTGCAACAACACCCAATTCAAACAAATAATTTTTTTGTAAACCCAAATTCGAATTCAAAGCTTCAAAGCTTTTAATGGTTGTCAATGGTGGAATTGCTGCTCTCTTTTCCTTTACTCTACTTTACTGGACGGGATTTAGAGATAGAGAGACGTAGAGAGAGAAAGAGCACAGGTGAGAGAGAGAGACGGAGAGAGAGCGCATGAGGGAGAGAATAAGGATGGGAAATAATTGATTCCTAATATAAAGGGATACTCATTTAATTCCTAAAGTGTATATAATTGGTAAATTTGTATATAGGAGGTAATTAAATTGAAACTTGAGTAAGGGAGGGTAATAAAGTTTTCAATAGTGTATAGATATGTAAAAATCCCAATAAAAAAATGGTTCTTTCCTTGTAAGGTTGTGTATGTTAAAGGGAAAATGCTTTAAACGGAAAAATGCTTTAAATGCCGAAAAAAAATCTGTTTTAGGCATAGGCATCAGGATGTGAATTGGGGGATTTGTATCTATACCCGCTTTTTGGGTCACGTTTTAACTTATACCCGCTTTGCAAATAAAAATTTGCAAGCGTACCCACTTTTCGAGTAAACTTCAGGCATACGGGCCTGAAGTAGCAAAGGCAATCACGCAAACTTCAGCATTCTAGTAGACGGGCCTGGAGTTGTTTGTAATTGCTGAACTTAAGTATTCTACTAGCTGAAGTTTAGTTCTCTATTTGCTGAACTTCAGCATGTTTTAGCTGAAGTTTTTCGCACACGAGCCTGAAGTAGCAAAGGCAATCACGCGAACTTCAGCATTCTAGTAGTCGGGCCTGAAGTAGCAAAATTGCTGAACCAAGTGTTGGCTAAAGTTTTTGTTTGTAATTGTTGAACTTAAGCATTCTACTACCTGAAATTTTGTTCTATATTTGCTGAACTTCAGCATGTTTTAGCTAAAGCTTTGTTATGTTTGTAATGAATTTTAGGGCTGAAGTTTGTTTTGTATTGAAGATGGAATTTCTCATCTTTCTACTGATACAGTTCATAAAAATCCTTGTGATCTTTCTGGTTGGGTACAAAGCATGACAGCAAAGGATTAACCGTTGCTATCATACCTTGAGTTTTAGACAACGAGTTACAAATACATAAAGCTTGTTGAATAAAAGGATGCTGGAGTAGTTGTTCAGTTGTCCATCTTCTTTGAGGGTCCTTTATGAAACACTTGTATAGAAAATCTCTAGCAATCTCAGAACCATTACTCGGAATTATAAGGTTTTCATTCATAATCTGCCATTGCAAATCTTTAGTGTCGCGACAAAGCCAAACGCGACTCCCGGTCATCATCTCTGCCACAGTGCATCCAAGTGACCATATATCATAAGCTTTTGCATGAAAACCATGTTATCTGAGAGAGAAAAGAAGAAGAAGAGGAAAAGAAAGGAGGAAGAAAGGAGCGCACATGTAGCAGGAAGAAGAAAGCGCCTGAAGTTATAAAAATTAGGGTATAAGTTAAATAATTTTAAAATATGAGTATAGGTTAAATGGGGGCGACCAAATAGGGCGCCCCGTGCAATTTTTACGAATATAGATTGAAGTATTTTTTTTAATTTTCCAAGAATGGTTATGTCCAACTATTGCTTAATTTAGTAAGATGTATATCATGTATATATATCTGTATATCATAGTTGTCATCTCATCATTAATCGATTAAATTGTCTGAATATACCACACTCAACTCAACAATGGGTTAGAGAGAGAACCTCCTCCTTCTCTCTAAGATAGCTAAGGATAACATAGGAAACCCTAAACTCCCTCACCTTACTGCCAATTCCCTACCTTCTACGCCTTTGCAAAATGACACCAATGGAAATGGACATTGAAATAGAGAAACAAAAAGCCATAGCAAAGAAGAACCCTAAGGAGAACCAAATCCAGAATCCTATAACACAAACTAAAGAAGTAGGGGTATCTTTCTTAGAAAAACCTGAATCTAGTCTTAATGAGTCGCAAGATGAGAGTCACATCCGGGTTCAAGAAAACTTTGAAAACCTAGTCCCAGAAGACGAATCCGAAAATACTCTTGACACGGATGTCTTCATTCCCATATCCTCGTCAGACAAGGAAAGAATTTATAAAAACCGGTCCAATGCTTATCTTTAGAAGAAGAGTAGGTTTCCAGTTTCCACAACAAAAGCTTCATGCTATATGGAAACCTACAGAAGCACTCTCCTTAATTGACCTAGGATAGGGCAAAGGGTCAAAATTGCCCCTCTACTATTATTTATTGGTTGCTTGTGCCACCCGTTACACTTTTTTACCATTCTCGTCCCTACCGTTAACAAAGTTTGCAAAATTACCCCTAACCCTAACGTCCCTCCACTGTGGCAGCTGACTCCATCAATTTTATCCATGTCAGCTTCCATGTCAGCTGCCATGTCATCGACCCCACCAAATTAAAACCCTAACATAAACGACCCCCCACTCCTCACCTCTCCACCCTTTCTCTAAAATTTTAGCTTCACCCTTTAAGTTGTTTGAATGATTGTTTTTTTTTAACTGGAGATACTCAGTGAAATAGTTGTTGTACTTTCATTTTTAATCACTTTTCTGAATAAAATATTTTCTGTACAAATGCATTGGCTATTGCAGTCATGAGTCACTACTCTCTTGTTTCCTTCTTACTAGTCTATCCACTTCTAGTTTATTAAAGGATTTTTGCTAATCAAATTGGTAACAGGGCAAACACTCCAGAGAGACGCATACTAAAATGTTGAAAAAGATGTAGAATACAGGGAGAGAACCGTCTTTTTCTCTCAATGTGTTTTAAACAGAACATTACACTTGTCTTCTTCCTTTTATGGTATAGTTGCCGACAGATCCTTTTTGCAGTAATTTATATATATTCATGAGCTTTTGCAGTGCAATGTGCAAATTTGGTCTTGGAATAAAAATTTCAGATGGAAAGTTCTGTTTCTCTTTCCGTTGACTGTTAATTGTGCTTAGCTCCTAGGTTGCTAATTTGACTGATTAGTTCGAGCAACAATATCATGATGACTTTATGATTTTCAGGCTGTTTCAGGAAGGCCTCCACCGGCCACTTCCATGGGAGTTGGGCAATTTTTCAATCCAGAGGATGGGGACACAATTTTATCTTCTCAGTCCTTGATTCAGGCTATGTATTTTTCAAAGGTTTGTATGGGTGCATCTTACTTACTAAAAAGGTCAAGGAAACTTTGAATTATATTTACCTTTGAATACATTATTTTTTGGGTTCAAATTTGCAGGAGATGATGTTGAAGGAGGATCACCCTCTTGCACTTAATCTGTCTTTCTCTGTTAGCTTGGGCCTCATGCCTGTGACATTATCTGTCAAAACAACTGGTTGTGGAATAAGAAAGTCACAGTTCACTTCTGATGAATCTGGAGAGATGGAAATTGACAGTAAGATTTTCTTCCTTTTAGCAAAACGCATCTTGTACTGTTTCTTTTAATCAGTAAAGCATTTTGTACTCTTTTACTTGGTGTTCTGTTACTTCCCAGCCTTCCACCAGTCCCTCCTAATTCCTGTAATTATTGGTGGAATTGATGTTTGAGGAATTTCTAAGAGGGAATTTTATGTTTGAGTTCCATACCTTTTGCTAAGTAAATGCAATACCAATGTAAGAAGGTTTATGTTTTCTCACCTCCCTTTAACTGCTATTCATTCTTCCCCATTTAAGAGATATTTGAATAGAAATTGTTGTATAATAGCAATAACTGGTAAATCACATGTATCCGGCACACTCTCAACTTGCCACCTTCTTATATAATTGCAGACGAAGTAACCAAGTCAAAAGTAATCCAGCGATTTTGGTATGAGGTGAGGAAGAGAAGATGAGAGAAAGGGTGGAGAGGTGAGGAGTGGGGGGGGGGGTCGTTTATGTTAGGGTTTTAATTTGGTAGGGTCGATGACATGGCAGTTGACATGGAAGCTGACATGGATAAAATTGATGGAGTCAGCTGCCACAGTGGAGGGACGTTAGGGTTAGGGGTAATTTTGCAAACTTTGTTAACGGTAGGGACGAGAATGGCCGAAAAGTGTAACGGGTGGCACAAGCAACCAATAAACAATAGTAGAGGGGCAATTTTGACCCTTTTCCCCCTAGGATATGACTATTACATGATTAAATTCATTAAGGAGGAAAACTATAACAAAGCACTTCATGAAGGGCCAAAACTATAACAAAGCACTTCATGAAGGGCCATGGTTCATAGGTAACCAATTCCTGACGGTGAGAAGATGGGAACCAAAGTTTGTTGCATCCAAAGGCTCACTAACATACTCAGCTATATGGGAAAAATTTCCTGAACTACCCACGGTGTCACGACCCAAAATCTATTAAAGGTCGTGATGGCGCCTAACACCGCTGTCAGGCAAGCCCACAATAATTGATTAACTTAATTACTCATTTTAGTATTTTGAAATCGTAATTTCCTTCAATTAAATAGTAAGAGACAGAATTCATAGAGTAAATGATAATATTTTTACAACTACAATATTGAACAAACCATAACCACCCCCAAAACCCGGTGTCACAAGTGCATGAGCATCAACTAGGAAATATAGTAAAGTACAACATCAGTCTAGAATACAATTAGACAGGAGAGTGTAAATGACTCTGATGGAGACTCTGTGCGCTGCGGACTCGTAACATGGGATGCAGCTTACCTAAGCCCCAGCAATAACCGCGCCTCTACGCCCACAAGACCACTAGACATATATGTACCTGCACAAAATGTCCAGAAAGTGTAGTATGCGTACGTAAATCAACGCGTACCCAGTAAGTATCTAGTCTAACCTCGAATAAGTAGTGACGATGGGTCGACTCCGACACTTACTATGGGCTAACAATAAAAATGCTGATATTATAATTAAGCATGGATTGTATGAAACAACTGAAAACACAATAACAAGAAGTAAGTAAACAATTCTTTTATTAATTTCGTCATTTAACAATTTAGGTCTCAAGCCAATGAAGCAATATCAATTGTTATTAGTTTAAAATATTTATCATGCGCAAATCATGCCGAGGTCGTACGACCCGATCAAGCATAAAATATTTAAATTGTGCACTGCCGAGGGTCGAACGGCACGAACCATAGATGCATCTATCTGCTACCGAGGCGTTCGGCCCGCTCCACAAGAAGAGAAAATACATTAAAATAACCAATTCAAAATTTATTAAGGGGCAATTATTCAGAGAGATACCAATTCTCATTTATGGTCAAGTAAATGAAGTTTAACCTTCTACAATTCCTTATTCAAGTTTCAATATGATTTAAGTAATTAAATTAACAAGTAGGGTGCAAACATTGCAAGTATAACATGATTTGGGTCCTAGACTACCCGGACATAAGCATAATTAGTAGCTACGTACGGACTCTCATTACCACGTGCGTACGTAGCCCCCACAAATAGAAGCACATATTACATCAATGCACCTATGGGGTTAATTTCCTCTTACAAGGTTAGAAAAGAGACTTACCTCGCTTCCAAAGTTCCATAACTGGCTCCCAAGTCCTTCCAACAACTCAAACCGATGCCCAACGCTCCAAAACTAGTCAATACATGTGCAAATCCATAAATATATACTCTAATACTCATTATAATCCAATTTACAATAATTTCCAACTCTGCTCGAAAAGTCGATAAAAATTGCCCTCGGACCCACGTACCCTGATTTCGAAAATTTTCGAAGATAAACATTACCCATAGATTCGCGAACTCAAATATATAATTTATTCCAAATTTCATGTCCAAATTCGTGGTCAAAATCCAAAAATACCAATTTCTAGGTTTTCTACCAAAACTCCAAATTTCCAAAAGTTTTCCATGAATTTCCATGTTAAAATCTATGTATAATCCAAGTATTTAACTTGCAATATGTGGGAATAACTTACCTTGGCATAGATGATGAAAATCTCCCCTTGAAGCCTCTCCAAAATCGCCCAAACCGAGAGAGAAATGAGTGAAATGGGCTAAATCACGCTTTTAAAACATTCTGCCCAGCACAGTCGCCTCCTTCTTCGCGTTCGCGAAGGCTTCAGGCCCTACTACTTCGCATTCGCGATTGGAGCTCCGCGTTCGCGTAGGCTAAATGGATCCAAGCCCCCTAGTCCTCTTCCTTCTTGGCGTTCGCGACCCCTGTGTCGCGTTCGCGAAGGCTTACCTAGCTTCGGCCTCTCGTTCGCGTCCACTGCCTCACGTTCGCGAAGGCCAAATCTCAGCAGCCCCAAAATTCCTCTTCGCGAACGCGGGACTCCCTTCGCGTTCACGAATGACAAAACCAGAACCAGCAACCAACAGCAGCAAAACATGGGGAAATGACCCGAAACCAACTCGAAACACACCTGAGGCTCTCGGGACCCCGTTCAATCACACCAACAAGTTCCAATACATAACACGGACCTTCTCGAGGCCTCAAATCACATCAAACAACGTCGAAATCACGAATCGCACCCCAATTCAAGCTTAATGACTTTAGAACTTCAAACTTCTACATTCGATGCAGAAACCTATCAAATCACATCCGATTGACCTCAAATTCTGCACACAAGTCACATTCGACATTACGGACCTACTCCAACTTTCGGAATCGGAATCCGACTCTAATGTCAAAAAGTCCACTCCCGATCAAACTTTCCAAAAACCTTCAAATTTTCAACTTTCGCCAAATGACTCTGAAATGACCTACGAACCTCCAAATCCACTTCCGGACGCGCTCCTAAGACCAGATCACCAAACGGAGCTATTCCAGACCCTGAATCCCAAACGGACGTCGATAACATTAAAATGCACTTCAACCCAAATTTATGAAATCCTTCCAAAATACCAACTTTCCACAATGGGTGCCGAAACGCTCCCGGGTCATCCAAAATCCGATGCGGACATACGCCCAAGTCTAAAATTATCATACGTACCTATTACAACCTTCAAATTCCGATTTCGAGGTCGTTTAGTCAAAACTCCAACCTTAGCCAATTCCTCCGACTTAAAGCTTTCGAAATTAGAATTTTCTTTCCAAATCAACTCCGAACTTCCCGAAATTCAATATCGACCACACGTACAAGTCATAATACCCGAAGCAAAGCTACTCATGGCCTCAAAGCGCCGAACGACGCGCTAGTGTTCAAAATAACCTGTCGGGTCGTTACACACAGAATTTTATGATTATGACATACTTCAGAGGATAGGAAATAAACTAGGGAGCCTAATACGTATTGATGCTAGCACATCCTCAGCGTTACGGGGCAAGTACACTAGATTGTGCGTGTTAGTACCCATAGAAAATCCCTTGAAAACTCATGTAATAATTGGTAGACACATCCAAATGGTAACATATGAAGGCTTCAACATATTGTGTACAAGTTGTGGATGATTAGGACATAACCAAATTTCCTGCCCAACTCATAAAACCTAGGCAGAGTACTCGAGTAAAGAGGAGACCGCTAATAATACTAATAAAGTGAAAGAACTAACAAACAAACTGGATCAATGGACAATTGTTTCACACAAAAGAAAAACAAAACCTAATATGGGGAGCACAACTTTCAGCAAAAGCCACACTAACCATGGGGGCAAAAGGATCTAAAATGCAACAATGGCGGTCACTTTCTACCAGATGGAGAGGGGCTCGATAAGCTCGCCCAACACAAGGCAAGAATACAAGCCAATGACTCACATTACCCAAGCACAACTCAAAAATCCAGAGGGTACTAGGGATCCTCAAACATTAGGCCTTAACCATGCTAGTCAAAGCATAATTACCAACCCAATGAACCTTGACACGACCCCAACAAGGAAGGATCCTAACAACCCTAAGACCCAAAAGATGGATCATTGCCCAGAAGACAATCCAAGTTTGATCGCCAATAAGCCAAAAAACACCTATACACAAGTGGACATCGTAAATACCTTCCAACCTAGAAATCAAGCTAGCCTTAAAGAGGCAATCATAGGACAAACTAATGATCCCAAATGCATTAACTCCCTGATTAAATCCAATCTAGAAAGCAATCCAAAAGAAGTCCCTATAACATCTACGGACATTGAAACAACCTCGGGCCTTGAGGAATCCATCGAGGCATTAATGGAAGATAAGACCTCGCCCCTCAAGATGGACAACCTTCCCTTAAATAACCCTTTTAGTACAATGGCCAGCCACACTATTATAGAACATGGAGACAAGGATTAAAATATTAGTCATCATCTCATTAATTCCCAGGATACTCGGCCACCAAAACAAGGACCACTGGACCATTGGACATACTACAAACACAACAAATATGATCTTAACATCAGCTCATTTGGGCCAGATCAAGCAAAGGAGTTAACTAAACAAAACCAACACATTACACTAGCAGACCAAAATGCCAGGACTACCAACATACAACCAGAACAGGAGAATGCACAGGGCAAGAAGGAACATATGGATAAGGGAGAACCAGCATGCACGAAACAACACAAGGGGGTCCCTCCACTGAATACAACCCAAACTCCTCTAATCTACTTAACTATGTTCATTCATCAAAACCATGTTCCACAATCATGGTTGAAACACGGGTTAACGGGGCATGCTTTGAGAAAAGCCTACAACTCAATGTGCAAAACATAGTGGTTCAGATAGAGGAACCAAGCTACCCAGCACAAATAGTTTTGGAGGGTTTTCAGCTAGGCATGAACAACATCATGAACTTGCCATGGTTCTACATGCTTCACCACCACCCACAGTCCTTTCCCATATACCCAAGCCCAGGGATTCACCCGTCTCTATGGAGTCATGAGCCATGGGGACACCCAAGCTCACATGCGCGGGCTCCCTCAAACCTATTCAATATGCAGATGCCACTCTTCCCCAACCCTCAGAACCCACCAGCCCCAGATCCAATGTACCAAACAAACCCATAACAGTTAATGAACACACACACAAGCCATGCAACAAACCATGCACCCTCACTGAACCATGCACGAACCATATACACACCCCTAACACACGATGCCAACAACAATATTCAACCAGCAATAGAGATACAGAATGTACCAGTGCTTACACCAACTCCACAACAGGATCAGAACCAACAAGGATGAAGAGGAGGAAGAAGAGAAAGAAATGCCAACAGAAAGAGTAGTGGAGCATGGAGTGTTGAGGTACTCATGAACAATGGTGTTTAAGGCAAGAAGAGAAAAAAGATTCATCTTAAGCTGCCCGGTGGATTTGAGGAAATGCTCAATCACTATAAGGAAGCTAAACCCACCGGGAATCTACCAATATGCTGTAGTGATGATTCCAACAATGTTCACAAACTATTAGATGAACCAAGACGGCAACATGAGCCAACGCAGTCCTCAAACGAGCCAAAGGAGGATGTTTTCAACCCAAAACACTAGTATGAATATCATCATTTGGAATTGTAGGGGTGCAAGTAATGCTGATTTTAGAAGAGCTTTTCGTTCGATGCTAGATTACCATCGACCTAATGTTGTAGCTTTATTGGAAACCAAGCTCGAAGATCATCATAACATTGTACATGACTTTGACTTCTCCAGTTTAATTCAGATTCCATCTCAGGAAGCTCAGGTGGCATGGCACTCATGTGGAATAGTCAAGACACTTTAATATACCAAATCGGAGGCACGGATCAGGAGATACATGCCATGGTAAAGGTAAACAATTCAAACAATTCTTGGCTTCTTAGAATTATTTATGCTAGTAATCTATTAGAGGAAAGGCCCTTGGTTAGTAGTAGGAGACTTTAACGAGGTAACACGAGCTTCAGAAAAATTTAGGGGGCTCCCTATTAATAATAATAGACTTACCCGTTTTAATAATTGTCTTAACTACTGCAATCTCTTGGATTTAGGGTGCAAGGGACCTAAGTATACCTGGACTAATAAAAGGAAGCACTGCAAAACCCTAATCATTGAAAGATTGGATAGATGTTTAGCAAACGCGGATCGGATTAAACTATTTCAAGAAGCGAGTGTCAAATACCTTATTAGGGACCACTCCGACCATTGGCCAATTAAATTAGACCTTCCAAATTGATTAGCACTAGTAATAATATTTTTAGAATCGAGTCTATGTGGATGTCGCATTCTAGTTTCAAAAGTTTAGTCAAAGAAACGTGGGATAACCAATTTGACATCCTTAACACAATCGAGAACTTTACAGATAGAATTAAGGAATGGAATAATAATACTTTTGGGAATATTTAGGAAAACGAATACCATAATTACTAGATTACAAGGTATTCAGAACTCACCAAAATACTCCACCATCAATTTCCTTATTAGCCGAGAAAATGACCTCATTGAGGAATATAATAATATAATGAGATTAGAGGAAGAGTTTTGGAAGCTTAAATCCAGAATTCAATGGATCCAAGAAGGGGATGTGAATACTAAATTCTTCCAGATAACTACGTTACAAAAAAGGAGAAAGAATAGAATCCTAATTCTAAAAGATGGAGGTGGGAACTGGATTCATGACCAAAAAGATATAAAGGCTATCATTACTAATTTCTACCTTAATTTATACTCTACAGAGAAAGTTTTATCCTACGGAAAGAATATCTACATGTCCTATGATGCCATCATCAACGATATTGCACATCACTTATTAACTGACATCCCCCTGAGAAAGAAATTAAGAATGCCCTCTTTTTGTTCAAACCTTTTAAAGCCCCGAGGCCTGATGGTTTACACTCCTTTTTTTATCAAAGATATTGGGAGGAGACTAGTAAGCACCTGGTAAGCTTTTGTAGGGATTTTTTTATCTCTAACTATATGCCTGAAGACATGAACAACACCTATGTTTGCTTAATCCCAAAATGTCAAAATGTGGACCATAAGGCAATACAGACCCATTAGCATTTGTAACACTGCGTACAAAGTCGTCACAAAAATAATAGTCAATAGGATAAAACCCTATCTTGCTAACATTATCCACCTCACCCAAACTAGCTTCATCAAAGGGAGAAGGACAGCTGATAATGCCATTATAGTACAAGAAGCTTCCCTTCACCTTAAAATCTTAAAGGAAAAAATAAAAATGATGATCAAAATAGATTTGGAGAAAGCCTTCGATAAAATTGAATGGTCCTTTATTAGGTTCTCCTTAACATCTTTGAATTTCCCTAAGAATCTCATAGACCTCATCATGGCCTGCATTTCCACCACAAACACTTTTATTCTTGTTAATGAGGCCAGGATAGATTTCTTTAAACCAACTAGAGGAATTAGACAAGAAGACCCATTATCTCCCTACCTATTTATCATCTACATGGAAATGCTATCCAGACTCATAGACCATGAAATTGACTGTTGCAAATGAGACCCATTAGAATTAGTCCGAAGGGACCACCTATGTCACATCTATTCTTTGCAGACGACCTTATTATACTAATGGAAGTCAACCAAAAAGTTGCAATTCTATCATTAATACGCTCGACAAATTCTGCACAATATCAGGGCAATCCATAAACTTCAACAAATCCAAAATCATATTTTCCGATAATATCTCACCTGAGAAACCTTTATAGTAACAAACTTTCAATAAAGGTTGCCAACAATCTCGGCAAGTACTTAAGATTCCCAGTGATCAGCACTAGACCATCCAAAAAGGATTTTCAATTCATAATAGATCGGATAAATAATAGACTTAGGGGATGAAAAACTAAGTTTTTTAGTAGTGTTGGAAGAGCAACCCTTATAACATCAACCCTGGCTGCAATCCCAAACCATGTTATGCAAATATATAACCTCCTCAGGGCTACTCTAAATAATTTTGACACAATAGGTTCAAATATGCATTAAATTAGATAATTAGGCCAATTATTAATAGTTAAGCGACCGTGCTAAAACCACGGAACTCAGGAGTGCCTCACACCATCTCCCGGGTTAATAGAATTACTTACCCGGTCTTCTAGTTACGCGGATCTTAAAACAGAGTTAATTTCCTCGATTTGGGATTTAAAATAAATCGGTGACTTGGGACACCATAACAATTATTCCAAGTGGGGATTCTGAAATAAATAAATAAATAATCTCATTTCGAATAATGTCACTTAAATTGGATAAACTCCCTATCCCCTAGGAAAAAGGAAGCGTGACATCCATGAAATTATGTTCGTGATATATAGTAATATACAATGTGATATATAAGCCGATATAGACGCATGGTTTCATACACAAACGGAATTTCCTTCATGTACGAAATAAAATAAATTTCACTCAATTACATTACTCTTCGAGTCAGTAAATGTGCTAGAAAAGAAACTTTCCGACGACCTACCATCATTTACGGCTACAAAGGATTACCTAGAAATATTTATAGGGTTATTGTGGGGCTGATGGAGGAGATCTGGGGTGAGTTGAGAAAAATGTGAAGAAAGAGAAGCAAAATTATAAGGGTTACCTATTGCTAATTTTTGGGGGCTGTGTGTGCCGAAGTCAATTATTGGCTAAATAGTTGTCAATTTCTCTTTAGAGTTGGATATAAGTGTCAATTATTAGTGTAAAAATTGCACGGGGCGCCTTATTTGGTCGCCCCCATTTAACCTATACCTATTTTTTTTAAAAGTTTTAACTTGTACCCACTTTTTAAATAACTTCAGCCCCCTTTCTCCTCCTCCTTCGTTTTCTTCTTCTTCTTCTTTCTTCTGCTGCTGTTGGTGCTGCTATGAAACTTCAGTTCATGGGATGATTGCTATAAGTATGTTTATCAGATTATTTAAAAATAAATTATAAATAATTACGTAAGTTAGTAGACAATAATTTGTGAATATTTCCACGTACGTGAAGTTTAAGGTCACACTTAGTGATTCTTTTCATGATAATTATGTTCTTTTCACGTTTATTGTTTCAAAAATTTATGATTTAGATACTATTGGCAATCTGATTATTTTATAGTAGTAATACACTATGAAAGAATAAGGTGATTATTTATCTAGTATGTTAGAAAGCTTTTTAAAAAACTTCAGCTTATATAGTGCTGAAGTTTTTACGAATGAACTAAATAACTTCTGCATCTTCTGCTGAAGTGTTTGAAAAAGCTTTATGACAAAACTAATGAATCCAGGATAAAAAAATTTCAGCTTAGTTAGTGATGAAGTTTTTACAAATGAACTAAATAACTTCAGCATCTTCTGTTGAAGTTTTTGAAAAAGCTTTATGATAAAACTAATGAATCCAGGACAAAAAAACTTGAGCTTATTTAGTGCTAAAGTTTTTACAAATGAACTAAATAAGTTCAGCATTTTCTGCTGAAGTTTTTAAAAAAGCTTTGACAAAACTAATGAATCCAGGACAAAAAAACTTCATCTTATTTAGTGCTGAAGTTATTACAAATGAACTAAATAACTTTAGCATCTTCTGCTGAAGTTCGTATTGCCTTTGCTACTTCAGGCCCGTCTACTAGAATGCTGAAGTTTTGCGTGATTGCCTTTGCTACTTCATCTCCGTATGCTGAAGTTACGCGAAAAAGTGGGTACGCTTGCAATTTTTTTTGCAAAACGGGCACAAGTTAAAACGTGACCCAAAAAACGGGTATAGATGCAAATGCCCCATTATTAGTGTCGACCAGATTTGTTTGGTAATTAACTCTAAATTGGCTTGGGCTTCTGGAAAAAGCACGGGTAGGCCCATTATCGTTGGCGGCAAAAAACCCCTTCAATTGGGCGGTAAACCCCTCATTTCATATAATTGCCACCACAGAGCTAAAGCCCTTGGCCATTTCTGCTTCTGTTTGTCAGCTTCTCCGGAGCTCTTCTGCCGTCGTGGTTGGCGGCACAATCATGGTGAAACGGCGTCGTGAAGAAACTGATTCCAATGGAGTGCCGGCAATCGAACTGGCGACGTCGTACAACACGGTTTTCGTAGATACCAACTTTGATACTCACTTAGCTTTAGTTGTCTCCGACTCGGATTCTGTCTTCTATCTCAAAAGTATTTTTTCCCTTTTCTCAATTATATATACGTACTTTTTAAGTTTTTCTCTGGCTGCTTTTTTGTACAGTTTCATCTGTGGATGCTCTGTTAGTAAAGTTACTTTGATCATCATTGAAAAAAACGTTGACGCATTGGGTGCATTTGCACTCACTGCTTGTATGTTGGGTATGCCAAAAAGGTAAAAATTGTTGGTTAATTTTGTACGAGTTTAATTTCTATGCATTATGTACTGAATGTGTAAAAATATTAACACAATTGGTCACTTATTAGGTAATCACAAGTTAATCTCTTGATAAACATTAATTGTTAATCTGGTAAGATGGTAACTGACCTGTTATCACATGTTAAATTTGGTGTTAATTCTTTTTTAAATTATCGGTGTATGTAACTTAAATCCATTTTGTATCCAAAGTATAAATTTCGCGTTGTTGGTTCTAATTTGCTGATAAGTGATTTTAGATTCTCAATCAACGAATAGTTAAGTTAACAAAAGAATTGAGTTGCCTGATAAAACGTGTTTGTGTTAGGCAGAAAAGGCTGCGTTTGAACATTTAAGGTGCTTTCCTGAGTTGAAAGAGTTGAAGATTTCTTCAGTGAAGGTCTGTTGCTAATCCCCCAACTCATTGTTTTTTTGTCTATATATATTCTTGTAAAATCATGATGATCGATGCCTTTTGTTATTCCTAAAACGTTGAAACGGAGAGGACATTACTATCACCTGTCTGATACTATGCTTGTCAGAAGTGTTTTTGAGGGTATAAAAAATGGCTGGTTCCTTTCTATATATTGATGCTTCTAGCTGTGACCAACGGTTACTTTGCATAACATATGCGCAAACTGAAGCTGACAATCATTCGTTCACTGAAATGGCTAAAGAGAAGGTTTTTGATACTAATGAACCTTACCCAGCTCACGGAAACTTGGCTTCAAGCTCCATTGTGAAAAAGAAGAAAGTCGCAAAGGTCATTGGTGAATTCAAGACCATGGATGAATGAATGACAGCAACTTTCTCCCGGAGCTGGTCCTGTGGCTATGAAGCGTCACATAGAAGAAGGCGTTGCCACAGATACCCACACTTCAAAGCATGGCATAGATGATGATGCTTCTGAAGTTAAGGTTGTTGGAAATGATACTAATGAAGGAGAAAGATAGCATATAAACATGAGATCCAAAAATGCCAGTGCTGAACCTTTACTTTCTGATCACAGTAATAAGGTGTCAAAATTGGAAAAGAAGAAATGTAGGATGGGTGGGGCAAGTGCTGAAATCTCTGCTGTGCAGGACCTGCAATGTGGGAATAGGAACAATGATGCACTTGATGAAACATCACAGTCTGGGACTATTGCGAATAAAGTGAAAAAAATTGGATAGCTGTCAGGGTTCCACCGGGTTTAATCGTAGGGATGTTGCAATTCCGGAGAACTCCACAGAACATAGACCAGTAATAAAGGCAGCTTTAGCAGAAGCGTTGGAGGACCAATCTTTGAGAACAAATATAGCCCATCAGAAAAGGAAAAAGAAGAAGGGAAAGGAAAG
The DNA here is from genome assembly GCF_001879085.1 of Nicotiana attenuata. Taxonomy (NCBI): domain Eukaryota; kingdom Viridiplantae; phylum Streptophyta; class Magnoliopsida; order Solanales; family Solanaceae; genus Nicotiana; species Nicotiana attenuata. The sequence goes on from NW_017670620.1 coordinate 386,415, forward strand.
GACTCATCCACGTGCCATGATGAAGGAGTTGAAATGAAGATCTTTGACAAGTTGACTGATGTTGACACTACTATTCAATCTGGACTGAAAGAAACGGTATGCATTCACAGAAGTTGAGTTAAAATGATATCTAACTTTGCTGCTGCATTGAATCCAACTGATATCATGAAGACCCAACCAGTGTTTTCAACAGATTTCTCTTATAGTTTGCTGACAATCGCAGATGTGACTAGCAATCCAAACTTTTATGGCGCTTCTAAATTTGTTATAAGAAAATGATCAGTTGGAAATTCATAATGCTGAAATTTATGATAGTTGTAAACAAAATGTCACTGTTGAATTACTGTCTGTAATATAAATGTGAAAAATTCTTGATCTTGAAATTAACGATACAAGTGTAGTGTCTGTTAGTGATTTTTGCAACATTTATGTGACTGTTTACAACATTAGAAACTGTTGCCATATCTATAATTTCTTGTAGAATATGTTTTGCTGAGGCAATTGGTGAAGGTGGTGTAGTGTTACACAACGTGTTTCATATACACATCATTTTAATTAAGTGTTTCGGTAGATCCTGCCACTAACTTTGCCTTGTTTCTATCTCATTTCTTGGCAATTTTTACCTCAAATGTACTAGGAGTACGGAAACTATAACTCTCTGTAGCCAAACTCATATTGAAGCATATATGAAAGACTAATATTATTCTCTAGATGAGAAACTAATACTACCTGCAAATAAAATTTTCGGAGACTACTAGCTACTTTCTGGCCTAGTTGAGAAACTAGAAACTGCTTGAGAAAGAAAATCACTTTTATGAATCTGAATCAAAATATAAAAATCATTTTGTATGTAGTGACCAACATTACAAAGTACATCTTACCTTGAAAAGTGCTTCTTAGAAAAAGCATTAAAAAAAAAAAAAAAGCAACAGAAGTGTTAATTAAAACCCATCACTTGTGCCATTGCATGTTATATGTCCAGTCTGCTTCCTATCCAAAATGGATTTTCAGACAAATAATGAACTGCTGATCCACAAGTTTCGGATAGCTCCTTGATATCAGAAGGACGCAATAGTAACTTACACAAGTTTGTATAAGAACTATCGTCCAAGTTGATAGACAAAACCATGCCCGCGGGCTGTGTGCATATGACCAAGTACCGATTTTCATCTCCACTAATAAGAGTGAGAAAATTAATTTGAGAGAAATTCATTTCAGGAAATTCATATATCTTATACTTGCAACACCAAGAGGAATAGTCTTTTTCGAGTTCAAAAACGTCTAAGCGAGAACCCTTTTTTGAGCGAATATAATATAGACGGTCTTTCAAGCTTCCAAAGTACATAGCTTCCCTTCTTTTGGATGGCATTGGATACGGATGAAGGCTTTCCGTATCAAGATCAAAATAGATAGAAGTCTCAGATTTATATGCTGGCCAAAAAATTGCTCTATTTACGAAAACTCCATTGTTGAAGTCCACGCGACTTACAGCTGAGTTTGAAATTTGACATGTTAAATGCTTCCACAAATTAGTCTCTGAAGAATATATTCCTATCTCAAAATTTTCGGCGCGAGGACGACGATCAGAACATACATGAATTACTTTAAAATGAGACGATACAGAATAATCGAAAGCCAAAGTCATGTGTAGAAAATCAGCAGCATCACCATATCTATGTTGAGTAAGAATATAGTATGTTATTTCAGGAAGAGCAATAAATTGGTTTGTAGTCGGATTAGAGACATAGTATTTGCATATAGGGTTTATGGTTCTTTCCTTTTTCATGGTGCGACACAAAAGTAAACCACCACAGGAATTCAAAATAACAACACCTTCGCCATAAGGATTTTGCAAACCTTTGAGAGAGTGAATTAATCCATTATCAGTAAAAGAAATATAGAAGTACTTAAAACTCGTGTTATCTTTGCGCCAAAATCGATTGACAAAAAGGCCACCCAAAGAAGGAGTTTTAAGCCTCCAAAAGGAAGCAAATTTGGGATCAGAGATTAGAGATTGCCATCTTTTACAAACAAGTTTGCACCTGAAGAGTGGCTTTGGTGAAAGGAGGAGTAAAATAGTAGTAAGAAGATCATTGTTGCCTTCAACTGAAGCAAAAGAAACAACTTTTTTACTACTATTCTTTTTAGTTTTGGTAGACCTTTTTTTTCCTTTGTTTGTAAGCATAGTGAAAGAGTTTATTTAGTTCGAATAAGGTTAATGACTATTTATAATTGGATTACAAAGGAAGAAGTAACAATAATTCTCTTTTGATTAATGAACCAAGAAAACTGCAACGATCCACTAGAATTAAATGCGAGGAGACCAAAGGTTTCTTTAATTTTCACATCTTCCTTCTTATGGCTATTTAATTTATTTATTGTTAAAACATATATATATATATATATATATATATATATATATATAATTAAGTTATGTTATACCCAACCTCCTCTTTTACAGTACGTGAGATTAAATGGATTTTTGTTAAATAGATTTCTCATTTAACAAACTTATACTAGTACCAATTTTATTCGACATATTTTGTTGATTCACATATTTAAAGATGTAATATATCCCATTTGGCAAAAACCTTATTTACAGAGAAAAGAGAATAAACTCAATAGTAGTGTTTATTCATGTGGAAATAAAAAATAAAAAAAAGTGAAACAAATGACGTTTTGCATTAATTCTTGTAATTTATTACCTGTGAATCCTAATCGACTATTCTGTGACGTGGGGATATGGGTGAGAATGAGATTAATTAGTTATAGGAGATTAATTTTATGGGCTCTACCAAATCTCTATATATATAATAGTGTAGTGTGCAATAGAAAAGTGATGTGGCACTCTACTTGGCGAGCGTAACTATTTATCTATTTTGTCAATTTTTGGCCATTTTAACTCTATTTTTCCTCTCTCCTGAATCTGGAAGAACGCTTCGTTTCAATCTTCCCATGAATTTTCAGTTATCATTCTTATATTTAGTTCTCTTTTCCTAAGCCGTTGCTTATATGCAAGAGTTTTGGGATTTAAGATCATTGTACTTTAGTACAGTGTTATCAAAGGCGAAAAGCGCAAAAAGGCTCTAAGGCTCGTCGGGGCTTTAAGCGCAAAGCGCAAATAAAGCGTGGACTTTAATAAAAGAAGGCGCAACTGGATAAAAAGTAAAACTACGTATATGTAGTCCAAGACCAATAATTATAAGCATGAATAACAAATATATAGACAAAATAGTTGGAAAAAAAATACGATAAAGTGAAATATCAATTTATTTTCAGGATTATACTCGTTGGCAAGAATAAGTATGTCTTAGAGCCTTAATGCGACACTGAAGCGCCCGCAAAGCGAGGTGAAGCGCCTCAACATGGTTTGAGCCTCGCTTTAGGGCTTAAGCGCGCCTTTGACAACACTGCTTTAGTAGCAAGAGTGTTGGGATTTAAGATCCTTGCACTTTAGTTGCAAGAACAGAAAACATATTCTAGGAAATTCCTAATCCAGAGAAGCTAACATAGAGATGGGATTTAGAGAAGTCATGGGTGAGAGAGATCGGAGATTCCAACTACACCATCTATTTATCCTTCTTTCGTTTGTTTTATGTTTTCATTATGTATTTAACAAGTATTTTAACTGTTCAAGTGTAGCTTATTTGTTGAATCTGTTGATGAGATTTTCAAAAAGATTATGGGATAGTAAATCATGATTGTTTAGTGTACGCATCCATTTGTCTTCTTTTTTCTTATGATCTGCCTTTGTAAATTGCTTTATTCTCCTCTTTTTCCTTTTTCTGTTTCTTCGTTAGTCCAAGAATTAATGCTAAGATTCCAATGATAACCTAAAAGGTGAAGATTATTGGAAGAACATTGTGCCCAGCAATTTCAAAAAAATTAATTTTCTTGTTTATTAATGTATTGATTCAGCTTATTTAAACTCACCGTTCATCAAATTTATTGGCTTTTGTTGCTCCTATTTTCCTATGTATCTTACTATAGACTCAATTATTGCTCTAGCCTTTAAAATCTAAGTAAATTAGTTAACATTTCCTTATGTCTATTTGTAGAATTTCAGTAATGCATATAGAAGAGCCTTGTGCCTAGAGCAGTGGTGAGCACAGTTCCGAGGATATCAGTGGCTGTTGCACTCAAAAGAGAGCAGCCATCCAGTTTATATACTAATGAGGTACGACGGACTGCATGGATAAAACGATCATGCTAGCAACAAGTCGAGATTCGAAGGAACTAAAGTTTCTTTTCCCGTGGGAAGCAGTGTTTCACAGTACTGTTGCTAGGATAAAATGTCATATTTTCCTTATCTTTTTGTCCCATTTTCCCGGTTTAATTTTCCTATTTATCTTATTGTAAGATTAAAGGTCTCAATTGTTGTTACTCCGATCTTCTCTGTGATGTATAGTGAAAAGTTTGTTAGTTTACCCGAATCTTTCATATTCCTTATTGGTTGTTCAAGTACTCATCTTTTAATCAATAATTATGCTATTCTTTTTGCCATTTTCCCTCAGTATCTTCTGTATTGGGGAAAATTGTATTTATATATATGGTGACGTGTCATGGCACGTAGACTGATCAAGCAGTCAAAGAATTAAGGTTGGTTAACAGACACGAGCAACAATAGATACGAGCAAGTTAAATGAAGAAGGCACGAGCAGTCATACAAATAATTCAACGTTCGTACCTATTCAAGACATTCAAAGGTCAAAGATCGAGAAGAGACAAAGGAATGAATCTGACAGCAAAAAAGAGCCCAGATACAACATTTAATGAGTATTAAATACTAGAAACATTAGAGAATATGTATTTAATGTATATGATTGCATAACGTAACATTTAAGGTCATTAAATTACCCATAATTGTCTTATTATGACAAAGGGAAAGTCTGTATTCCAAAAACAGCTATAAAAGGGAAAGTCACAAACAACTGCAGGGGGACAAAAAAAATACTATTGGAATATACTTTGTTTTATTTGCTTTCTCATTATATTATTCAAAATCTCTTTCTTATATACTTCTCCGATTATCAGTAACCCAAGTTCTTCTAAATTCAAGCTTTGACCTAAAATCTAATTTTTGGTTAAACAAATTGGTTCCGTTACCGGGAATCTGATAATCAAGCATATCTCAACCTAATTTTCTTGATTGCATCAATCATGTCGAACAACAATGACAACACTCAAGGAAACCCAGAAATTCAGACAATCCAACAACTTCAGGGAGATTCCCCATGAGGCTCTCCACAAGGTTCTCCACGAGGCTCCCCACGACGGTCTCGTGAAGGCACTCCTGATGGATCTCACACAGATGGACAGGCTCAATTCAAAAATGTTGAAACCATGAATGAGGCTCTGCAAAAACTTATTGCCTCTCAAGTCAATAACGCTCTTCAAGCTTTTGTTAGCCAATTACCTGCTGTTCCACCCACATCTACTCCAAACAACAACACTTTGGAGAATCCTCGTTCAGGATTGGTTAATTCAGGCAACGGTGGAACCCCTAGTGAAACACAAGAGAGAGACCCAGGTAATCCAGTTAACTCTGATTTACAAAATCTAGTACTAACCTTGCAGAAACAGCTTAAGGAGCAAAATGAACACATAGAGCAAATACCTGGAGTACCGCCCATGATCAAGGGAGTGGATATAGATAAATATTCCCAACAACCATGGAAGCCAAGTGCTGCTCCCCTCCCAATTCCAAAGAAGTTTAAGATTCCTGATATTCCAAAGTATGATGGTACATCAGATCCACGAGATCACGTTACTGCATTCACAACAGGTGTCAAGGGCAATGATTTGACTAAGCAAGAGATTGAGTCGGTCTTGGTCAAAAAATTCGGTGAAACACTCACTAAAGGAGCCTTAACATGGTATTCTCTTTTACCCGAAAATTCTATAAATTCGTTTGCTGAGCTTGCAGATTTATTTATCAAAGCACACTCGGGAGCTCAAAAAGTTGAAAAGCGAATGGAAGATATCTTCAAAATCAAGCAAGGAGATTCAGAGT